>NW_025746087.1:80000-150000 GCF_021184085.1 Oncorhynchus gorbuscha
ACGGAATATTCTATGTTGTTGGGTAAATAAACCACCTATACCCTCCGTTCTATTGGCTAACGGAATATTCTATGTTGTCGGGTAAATATATATAGCCTGCACGTTGTACCGGTACACCCCTGTACAGTGCCTTGCAAAAGTATTCGGCCCCCTTGAACTTTGCAACCTTTTGCCACATTTCAGGCTTCAAACATAAAGATATAAAACTGTATTTTTTTGTGAAGAATCAACAACAAGTGGGACACAATCATGAAGTGGAACGACATTTATTGGATATTTCAAACTTTTTTAACAAATCAAAAACTGAAAAATTGGGCGTGCAAAATTATTCAGCCCCTTTACTTTCAGTGCAGCAAACTCTCTCCAGAAGTTCAGTGAGGATCTCTGAATGATCCAATGTTGACCTAAATGACTAATGATGATAAATACAATCCACCTGTGTGTAATCAAGTCTCCGTATCATTTATAAAGCCCTTCGTACATTTTTTAAATGTATTTTTATTTTACTAGGCAAGTCAGTTAAGAACATATTCTTATTTTCAATGACGGCCTAGGAACAGTGGGTTAATGCTATAGAGGGTCGTGTGTACGGCCCAGTACATCACTGGGGATGAGCTCGCTGTTATCCAGGACCTCTATACCAGGTGCTATAGATGCTATAGAGGGTAGTGTGTACGGCCCAGTACATCACTGGGGATGAGCTCGCTGTTATCCAGGACCTCTATACCAGGTGCTATAGATGCTATAGAGGGTAGTGTGTATGGCCCAGTACATCACTGGGGCTGAGCTCGCTGTCATCAGGGCCCTACACATGTTCTAAGACTCCAGCCACCCAAGTCATACACTGTTCTCTCTGCTGTCATAGGGCATACACTGTTCTCTCTGCTATTATAGGGCATACACTGTTCTCTCTGCTGTCATAGGGCATACACTGTTCTCTCTGCTGTCATAGGGCATACACTGTTCTCTCTGCTATCATAGGGCATACACTGTTCTCTCTGCTGTCATTGGGCATACACTGTTCTCTCTGCTGTCATAGGGCATACACTGTTCTCTCTGCTGTCATAGGGCATACACTGTTCTCTCTGCTGTCATAGGGCATACACTGTTCTCTCTGCTGTCATAGGGCATACACTGTTCTCTCTGCTGTCATAGGGCATACACTGTTCTCTCTGCTGTCATAGGGCATACACTGTTCTCTCTGCTGTCATAGGGCATACACTGTTCTCTCTGCTGTCATAGGGCATACACTGTTCTCTCTGCTATCATAGGGCATACACTGTTCTCTCTGCTGTCATAGGGCATACACTGTTCTCTCTGCTGTCATAGGGCATACACTGTTCTCTCTGCTGTCATAGGGCATACACTGTTCTCTCTGCTATCATAGGGCATACACTGTTCTCTCTGCTGTCATAGGGCATACACTGTTCTCTCTGCTGTCATAGGGCATACACTGTTCTCTCTGCTATCATAGGGCATACACTGTTCTCTCTGCTGTCATAGGGCATACACTGTTCTCTCTGCTGTCATAGGGCATACACTGTTCTCTCTGCTGTCATAGGGCATACACTGTTCTCTCTGCTATCATAGGGCATACACTGTTCTCTCTGCTATTATAGGGCATACACTGTTCTCTCTGCTGTCATAGGGCATACACTGTTCTCTCTGCTATCATAGGGCATACACTGTTCTCTCTGCTGTCATAGGGCATACACTGTTCTCTCTGCTGTCATAGGGCATACACTGTTCTCTCTGCTGTCATAGGGCATACACTGTTCTCTCTGCTGTCATAGGGCATACACTGTTCTCTCTGCTGTCATAGGGCATACACTGTTCTCTCTGCTGTCATAGGGCATACACTGTTCTCTCTGCTGTCATAGGGCATACACTGTTCTCTCTGCTGTCATAGGGCATACACTGTTCTCTCTGCTATCATAGGGCATACACTGTTCTCTCTGCTATCATAGGGCATACACTGTTCTCTCTGCTGTCATAGGGCATACACTGTTCTCTCTGCTGTCATAGGGCATACACTGTTCTCTCTGCTGTCATAGGGCATACACTGTTCTCTCTGCTATTATAGGGCATACACTGTTCTCTCTGCTGTCATAGGGCATACACTGTTCTCTCTGCTGTCATAGGGCATACACTGTTCTCTCTGCTGTCATAGGGCATACACTGTTCTCTCTGCTGTCATAGGGCATACACTGTTCTCTCTGCTGTCATAGGGCATACACTGTTCTCTCTGCTATTATAGGGCATACACTGTTCTCTCTGCTATTATAGGGCATACACTGTTCTCTCTGCTGTCATTGGGCATACACTGTTCTCTCTGCTGTCATAGGGCATACACTGTTCTCTCTGCTATCATAGGGCATACACTGTTCTCTCTGCTATTATAGGGCATACACTGTTCTCTCTGCTATTATAGGGCATACACTGTTCTCTCTGCTGTCATTGGGCATACACTGTTCTCTCTGCTGTCATAGGGCATACACTGTTCTCTCTGCTGTCATAGGGCATACACTGTTCTCTCTGCTATCATAGGGCATACACTGTCCTCTCTGCTGTCATAGGGCATACACTGTTCTCTCTGCTGTCATAGGGCATACACTGTTCTCTCTGCTATCATAGGGCATACACTGTTCTCTCTGCTGTCATAGGGCATACACTGTTCTCTCTGCTGTCATAGGGCATACACTGTTCTCTCTGCTGTCATAGGGCATACACTGTTCTCTCTGCTGTCATAGGGCATACACTGTTCTCTCTGCTGTCATAGGGCATACACTGTTCTCTCTGCTGTCATAGGGCATACACTGTTCTCTCTGCTGTCATAGGGCATACACTGTTCTCTCTGCTATCATAGGGCATACACTGTTCTCTCTGCTGTCATAGGGCATACACTGTTCTCTCTGCTGTCATAGGGCATACACTGTTCTCTCTGCTGTCATAGGGCATACACTGTTCTCTCTGCTATCATAGGGCAAACACTGTTCTCTCTGCTATTATAGGGCATACACTGTTCTCTCTGCTGTCATAGGACATACACTGTTCTCTCTGCTATCATAGGGCATACACTGTTCTCTCTGCTATCATAGGGCATACACTGTTCTCTCTGCTGTCATAGGACATACACTGTTCTCTCTGCTATCATAGGGCATACACTGTTCTCTCTGCTGTCATAGGGCATACACTGTTCTCTCTGCTGTCATAGGGCATACACTGTTCTCTCTGCTGTCATAGGGCATACACTGTTCTCTCTGCTGTCATAGGGCATACACTGTTCTCTCTGCTGTCATAGGGCATACACTGTTCTCTCTGCTATCATAGGGCATACACTGTTCTCTCTGCTGTCATAGGGCATACACTGTTCTCTCTGCTGTCATAGGGCATACACTGTTCTCTCTGCTGTCATAGGGCATACACTGTTCTCTCTGCTGTCATAGGGCATATACTGTTCTCTCTGCTGTCATAGGGCATACACTGTTCTCTCTGCTGTCATAGGGCATACACTGTTCTCTATCATAGGGCATACACTGTTCTCTCTGCTGTCATAGGGCATACACTGTTCTCTCTGCTGTCATAGGGCATACACTGTTCTCTCTGCTGTCATTGGACAAGTGGTACCGATGCACCAAGTCTAGAACCAACAGGACCCTGAACAGCTTCTACCCCCAAGCCATAAGAGTGATAAATAGACTATCTGTATTGACCCTATCGAGACTCACCACATAGGCTGCTGCTACTGTTTCTGGTCTATCTGTTGTCTAGTCACTTTATTCCTATACAGTATGTACATATCTACCTCAATTACCTCGTACCCCTGCACGTCGACTTGGTACTGATACCCTGTGTATATAACCAAGTTATCATTGACTAGGTACTGATACCCTGTGTATATAACCTAGTTATCATTGACTGGGTACTGATACCCTGTGTATATAACCAAGTTATCATTGACTGGGTACTGGTACCCGGTGTATATAACCAAGTTATCATTGACTGGGTACTGGTACCCCGTGTACATAACCAAGTTATCATTGACTAGGTACTGATACCCCGTGTATATAACCAAGTTATCATTGACTAGTTACTGATACTCTGTGTATATAACCAAGTTATCATTGACTCAGTACTGGTACCCTGTGTATATAACCAAGTTATCATTGACTAGGTACTGGTACCCCGTGTATATAACCAAGTTATCATTGACTGGGTACTGGTACTCTGTGTATATAACCAAGTTATCATTGACTAGGTACTGGTACCCCGTGTATATAACCAAGTTATCATTGACTCAGTACTGGTACCCTGTGTATATAACCAAGTTATCATTGACTGGGTACTGGTACTCTGTGTATATAACCAAGTTATCATTGACTAGGTACTGGTACCCCGTGTATATAACCAAGTTATCATTGACTCAGTACTGATACCCTGTGTATATAGCCAAGTTATCATTGACCCAGTACTGGTACCCTGTGTATATAACCACGTTATCATTGACTGGGTACTGGTACTCTGTGTATATAACCAAGTTATTATTGACTAGGTACTGGTACTCTGTGTATATAACCAAGTTATTATTGACTAGGTACTGGTACTCTGTGTATATAACCAAGTTATCATTGACTGGGTACTGGTACTCTGTGTATATAACCAAGTTATCATTGACTAGGTACTGGTACTCTGTGTATATAACCAAGTTATCATTGACTCAGTACTGATACCCCATGTAAATAACCAAGTTATCATTGACTCAGAAACTGGTACCACGTGTATATAACCAAGTTATCATTACTCATTGTGTATTAATGCCTTGTGTTATTAATTCTCTATTTGTCTCTCTGCGTTGTTGGGAAGGGCCGTAAGTAAGTATTTCACTGTTCGTCTACACCTGTTGTTTACAAAGCAAGTGAAAAATACAATTTAATTTGATTTCATATTCTGTCCCAGTCCACTGCACACACAGAGACCTAGGACTCTAGAGAGAAAGGAGAGGAGAGGACAGCAGCAGAGAGGAGAGAGAGAGGGGGGGAGAGAGAGAGAGAGAGAGAGAGAGAGAGAGAGAGAGAGAGAGAGAGAGAGAGAGAGAGAGAGAGAGAGAGAGAGAGAGAGAGAGAGAGAGAGAGAGAGAGAGAGAGAGAGAGAGAGAGAGAGAGAGAGAGAGGTGGGGGGAAGAGGAAGAGGGAGAGAGAGGAGAGAGAGAGAGAGAGAGAGAGAGAGAGAGAGAGAGAGAGAGAGAGAGAGAGAGAGAGAGAGAGAGAGAGAGAGAGAGAGAATAATCCCTTAGAGAGAGCAGAGGGAAAGTAAAGTGATGAGAGATATTCACCAGTTTAAGGTCCAGATTGAGGATCCAGAGGGGATGAGAACGGACCAGGTGAAGGATCCAGAGGGGATGAGAACGGACCAGGTGAAGGATCCAGAGGGGATGAGAACAGACCAGCTGAAGGATCCAGAGGGGATGAGAACGGACCAGGTGAAGGATCCAGAGGGGATGAGAACAGACCAGCTGAAGGATCCAGAGGGGATGAGAACGGACCAGGTGAAGGATCCAGAGGGGATGAGAACGGACCAGGTGAAGGATCCAGAGGGGATGACTCTGTAGGGTTTGGCTTGGACCAGGGGTGTCAAACTAAGGCTTGTCTGCGGCTGCTCAGTTCTGGTGCTGACGTGCTACATGTTCCGGGCAGTTTGGAACTCAGTGGTGAGTGTTGCGGAAGACAGGTGATTTGTATGTGCTATGCGCTTCAGCACTCGCCGGTCCTGTTCTGCTTGTGTGGCCTGCCACTTCGCGGCTGAGCCGTTGTTGCTCCTAGACGTTCCCACTTCACAATAACAGCACTGTTACAGTGGACAGCTCCAGCAGAGCAGGAATTTTACAAACTGACTTTTTGGAAAGGTGCCACGTTGAAAGTCACTTAGCTCTTCAGTACGGGCCATTCTACTGCTTATGTTTGTCTATGGAGATCGCATGGCTGTGTGCTCCATTTTACATACCTGTGTGGTTGAAATAGCCGAATCCACTAATTTGAAGGGGTGTCAAATCAAATCAAATCAAATCAAATCAAATCAAATTTATTTATATAGCCCTTCGTACATCAGCTGATATCTCAAAGTGCTGTACAGAAACCCAGCCTAAAACCCCAAACAGCAAACAATGCAGGTGTAAAAGCACGGTGGCTAGGAAAAACTCCCTAGAAAGGCCAAAACCTAGGAAGAAACCTAGAGAGGAACCGGGCTATGTGGGGTGGCCAGTCCTCTTCTGGCTGTGCCGGGTAGAGATTATAACAGAACGTGGCCAAGATGTTCAAATGTTCATAAATGACCAGCATGGTTGAATAATAGTAAGGCAGAACAGTTGAAACTGGAGCAGGAGCATGGCCAGGTGGACTGGGGACAGCAAGGAGTCCTCATGTCAGGCAGTCCTGGGACATGGTCCTAGGGCCCGGGCCAGTTGAAACTGGAGCAGCAGCATGGCCAGTTGAAACTGGAGCAGCAGCATGGCCAGGTGGACTGGGGACAGCAAGGAGTCATCATGTCAGGTAGTCCTGGGGCATGGTCCTAGGGCTCAGGTCCTCCGAGAGAGAGAAAGAAAGAGAGGAGATAATTAGAGAATGCACACTTAGATTTACACAGGACACCGAATAGGACAGGAGAAGTACTCCAGATAAACAAACTGACCCTAGCCCCCCGACACATAAACTACTGCAGCATAAATACTGGAGGCTGAGACAGGAGGGGTCAGGAGACACTGTGGCCCCATCCGAGGACACCCCCGGACAGGGCCAAACAGGAAGGATATAACCCCACCCACTTTGCCAAAGCACAGCCCCCACACCACTAGAGGGAAATCTTCAACCACCAACTTACCATCCTGAGACAAGGCCGAGTATAGCCCACAAAGATCTCCGACACGGTACAACCCAAGGGGGGAGGAAACCCAGACAGGCCGACCACAACAGTGAATCAACCCACCCAGGTGACGCACCCCCCCAGGGACGGCACGAGAGAGCCCCAGCAAGCCAGTGACTCAGCCCCGTAACAGGGTTAGAGGCAGAGAATCCCAGTGGAAAAAGGGGAACCGGCCAGGCAGAGACAGCAAGGGCGGTTCGTTGCTCCAGAGCCTTTCCGTTCACCTTCCCACTCCTGGGCCAGACTACACTCAATCATATGACCCACTGAAGAGATGAGTCTTCAGTAAAGACTTAAAGGTTGAGACCGAGTTTGCGTCTCTGACATGGGTAGGCAGACCGTTCCATAAAAATGGAGCTCTATAGGAGAAAGCCCTGCCTCCAGCTGTTTGCTTAGAAATTCTAGGGACAATTAGGAGGCCTGCGTCTTGTGACCGTAGCGTACGTGTAGGTATGTACGGCAGGACCAAATCAGAGAGGTAGGTAGGAGCAAGCCCATGTAATGCTTTGTAGGTTAGCAGTAAAACCTTGAAATCAGCCCTTGCTTTGACAGGAAGCCAGTGTAGTGAGGCTAGCACTGGAGTAATATGATCAAATTTTTTGGTTCTAGTCAGGATTCTAGCAGCCGTATTTAGCACTAACTGAAGTTTATTTAGTGCTTTATCCGGGTAGCCGGAAAATAGAGCATTGCAGTAGTCTAACCTAGAAGTGACAAAAGCATGGATTAATTTTTCTGCATCATTTTTGGACAGAAAGTTTCTGATTTTTGCAATGTTACGTAGATGGAAAAAAGCTGTCCTCGAAATGGTCTTGATATGTTCTTCAAAAGAGAGATCAGGGTCCAGAGTAACGCCGAGGTCCTTCACAGTTTTATTTGAGACGACTGTACAACCATTAAGATTAATTGTCAGATTCAACAGAAGATCTCTTTGTTTCTTGGGACCTAGAACAAGCATCTCTGTTTTGTCCGAGTTTAATAGTAGAAAGTTTGCAGCCATCCACTTCCTTATGTCTGAAACACATGCTTCTAGCGAGGGCAATTTTGGTGCTTCACCATGTTTCATTGAAATGTACAGCTGTGTGTCATCCGCATAGCAGTGAAAGTTTACATTATGTTTTCGAATAACATCCCCAAGAGGTAAAATATATAGTGAAAACAATAGTGGTCCTAAAACAGAACCTTGAGGAACACCGAAATGTACAGTTGATTTGTCAGAGGACAAACCATTCACAGAGACAAACTGATATCTTTCCGACAGATAAGACCTAAACCAGGCCAGAACATGTCCGTGTAGACCAATTTGGGTTTCCAATCTCTCCAAAAGAATGTGGTGATCGATGGTATCAAAAGCAGCACTAAGGTCTAGGAGCACGAGGACAGATGCAGAGCCTCGGTCCGATGCCATCAAAATGTCATTTACCACCTTCACAAGTGCCGTCTCAGTGCTATGATGGGGTCTAAAACCAGACTGAAGCATTTCGTATACATTGTTTGTCTTCAGGAAGGCAGTGAGTTGCTGCGCAACAGCCTTCTCTAAAATCTTTGAGAGGAATGGAAGATTCGATATAGGCCGATAGTTTTTTATATTTTCTGGGTCAAGGTTTGGCTTTTTCAAGAGAGGCTTTATTACTGCCACTTTTAGTGAGTTTGGTACACATCCAGTGGATAGAGAGCCGTTTATTATGTTCAACATAGGAGGGCCAAGCACAGGAAGCAGCTCTTTCAGTAGTTTAGTTGGAATAGGGTCCAGTATACAGCTTGAAGGTTTAGAGGCCATGATTATTTTCATCATTGTGTCAAGAGATATAGTACTAAAACACTTGAGCGTCTCTCTTGATCCTAGGTCCTGGCAGAGTTGTGCAGACTCAGGACAACTGAGGTTTGGAGGAATACGCAGGTTTAAAGAGGAGTCCGTAATTTGCTTTCTAATAATCATAATCTTTTCCTCAAAGAAGTTCATGAATTTATCACTGCTAAAGTGCAAGTCATCCTCTCTTGGGGAATGCTGCTTTTTAGTTAGCTTTGCCACAGTATCAAAAAGGAATTTCGGATTGTTCTTATTTTCCTCAATTAAGTTAGAAAAATAGGACGATCGAGCAGCAGTAAGGGCTCTTCGGTACTGCACGGTACCATCCTTCCAAGCTAGTCGGAAGACTTCCAGTTTGGTGTGGCGCCATTTCCGTTCCAATTTTCTGGAAGCTTGCTTCAGAGCTCGGGTATTTTCTGTGTACCAGGGAGCTAGTTTCTTATGAGACATTTTTTTAGTTTTTATTGGGTGCAACTGCATCTAGGGTATTGCGCAAGGTTAAATTGAGATCCTCAGTTAGGTGGTTAACGGATTTTTGTCCTCTGGCGTCCTTGGGTAGGCAGAGGGAGTCTGGAAGGGCATCAAGGAATCTTTGTGTTGTCTGTGAATTTATAGCACGACTTTTGATGTTCCTTGGTTGGGGTCTGAGCAGATTATTTGTTGCAATTGCAAACGTAATAAAATGGTGGTCTGATAGTCCAGGATTATGAGGAAAAACATTAAGATCCACAACATTTATTCCATGGGACAAAACTAGGTCCAGCATATGACTGTGAGAGTGAGTGGGTCCAGAGACATGTTGGACAAAACCCACTGAGTCGATGATGGCTCCAAAAGCCTTTTGGAGTGGGTCTGTGGACTTTTCCATGTGAATATTAAAGTCACCAAAGATTAGAATATTATCTGCAATGACTACAAGGTCTGATAGGAATTCAGGGAACTCAGTGAGAAACGCTGTATATGGCCCAGGAGGCCTGTAAACAGTAGCTATAAAAAGTGATTGAGTAGGCTGCATAGATTTCATGACTAGAAGCTCAAAAGACGAAAACGTCATTTTTTTTTTGGTAAATTGAAATTTGCTATCGTAAATGTTAGCAACACCTCCGCCTTTGCGGGATGCACGGGGATATGGTCACTAGTGTAGCCAGGAGGTGAGGCCTCATTTAACACAGTAAATTCATCAGGCTTAAGCCATGTTTCAGTCAGGCCAATCACATCAAGATTATGATCAGTGATTAGTTCATTGACTATAGTTGCCTTTGAAGTAAGGGATCTAACATTAAGTAGCCCTATTTTGAGATGTGAGGTATCATGATCTCTTTCAGTAATGACAGGAATGGAGGTGGTCTTTATCCTAGTGAGATTGCTAAGGCGAACACCGCCATGTTTAGTTTTGCCCAACCCAGGTCGAGGCACAGACACGGTCTCAATGGTGATAGCTGAGCTGACTACACTAACTATGCTAGTGGCAGACTCCACTATGCTGGCAGGCTGGCTAATAGCCTGCTGCCTGGCCTGCACCCTATTTCATTGTGGAGCTAGAGGAGTTAGAGCCCTGTCTATGTTGGCAGATAAGATGAGAGCACCCCTCCAGCTAGGATGGAGTCCGTCACTCCTCAGCAGGTCAGGCTTGTTCCTGTTTGTGGGCGAGTCCCAGAAAGAGGGCCAATTATCTACAAATTCTATCTTTTGGGAGGGGCAGAAAACAGTTTTCAACCAGCGATTGAGTTGTGAGACTCTGCTGTAGAGCTCATCACTCCCCCTAACTGGGAGGGGGCCAGAGACAATTACTCGATGCCGACACATCTTTCTAGCTGATATGCACGCAGAAGCTATGTTGCGCTTGGTGATCTCTGACTGTTTCATCCTAACATCGTTGGTGCCGACGTGGATAACAATATCTCTATACTCTCTACACTCGCCAGTTTTAGCTTTAGCCAGCACCATCTTCAGATTAGCCTTAACGTCGGTAGCCCTGCCCCCGGGTAAACAGTGTATGATCGCTGGATGATTCGCTTTAAGTCTAATACTGCGGGTAATGGAGTCGCCAATGACTAGAGTTTTCAATTTGTCAGAGCTAATGGTGGGAAGCTTCGGCGTCTCAGACCCCGTAACGGGAGGAGTAGAGACCAGAGAAGACTCGGCCTCTGACACCGACCCGCTGCTTAATGGGGAGAACCGGTTGAAAGTTTCTGTCTGCTGAATGAGCGACACCGGTTGAGCGTTCCTACAGCATTTCCTTCCAGAAACCACAGCATTTCCTTCCAGTGTCCACATACTTTTATATATAGTGTATATATAAAGTTGTTGAAACAATTTGTAAACATGATTGAAGTGGCCAGTGTTCAATGTACTGTACATAGGGCAGCAGTCTCTAAGGTGCAGGGTAGAGAACCGGGTGGTAGCCGGATAGTAACAGTGTCTGAGTTCAGGGCAGGTTACTGGGTGGTAGCAGGATAGTAACAGTGTCTGAGTTCAGGGCAGGTTACTGGGTGGAGGCAGGATAGTAACAGTGTCTGAGTTCAGGGCAGGTTACTGGGTGGAGGCAGGATAGTAACAGTGTCTGAGTTCAGGGCAGGTTACTGGGTGGAGGCAGGATAGTAACAGTGTCTGAGTTCAGGGCAGGTTACTGGGTGGAGGCAGGATAGTAACAGTGTCTGAGTTCAGGGCAGGTTACTAGGTGGAGGCTGGCTAGTGGTGAATAACAGTCTGATGGCCTGGACATTGCAGCTGTTTCTCAGTCTCTCGGTCCCAGGTTTGATACACCTGTACTGTCTCCGTCTTCAAGATGGTAGGATTGACTTCACAGTTCAAGATAAGACTAGGATCTATTTTCATTCCTGTAATGATATTCAACAACCCTCCTAACAGAGCAGCAGACAGTGAGAGATCAGTATGTTCAACTAACGTTTGGTCTATTCATTCTCAGTGAGAGATCAGTATGTGTAACTGGTCTGTTCATTCTCAGTGAGAGATCAGTATGTGTAACTAACTGGTCTGTTCATTCTCAGTGAGAGATCAGTATGTGTAACTAACTGGTCTGTTCATTCTCAGTGAGAGATCAGTATGTGTAACTGGTCTGTTCATTCTCAGTGAGAGATCAGTATGTGTAACTGGTCTGTTCATTCTCAGTGAGAGATCAGTATAACTGTAATTCTAACTGGTCTGTTCATTCTCAGTGAGAGATCAGTATGTGTAACTGGTCTGTTCATTCTCAGTGAGAGATCAGTATGTGTAACTGGTCTATTCATTCTCAGTGAGAGATCAGATCAACTGGTCTGTTCATTCTCAGTGAGTCAGTATGTGTAACTAACTGGTCTATTCATTCTCAGTGAGAGATCAGTATGTGTAACTAACTGGTCTGTTCATTCTCAGTGAGAGATCAGTATGTGTAACTAACTGGTCTGTTCATTCTCAGTGAGAGATCAGTATGTGTAACTAACTGGTCTATTCATTCTCAGTGAGAGATCAGTATGTGTAACTAACTGGTCTATTCATTCTCAGTGAGAGATCAGTATGTGTAACTGGTCTGTTCATTCTCAGTGAGAGATCAGTATGGTAACTGGTCTGTTCATTCTCAGTGAGATCAGTATGTAACTAACTGTACTAACTGGTCTGTTCATTCTCAGTGAGAGATCAGTATGTGTTCATTCTCAGTGAGAGATCAGTATGTGTAACTGGTCTGTTCATTCTCAGTGAGAGATCAGTATGTGTAACTAACTGGTCTGTTCATTCTCAGTGAGAGATCAGTATGTGTAACTAACTGGTCTGTTCATTCTCAGTGAGAGATCAGTATGTGTAACTGGTCTGTTCATTCTCAGTGAGAGATCAGTATGTGTAACTAACTGGTCTGTTCATTCTCAGTGAGAGATCAGTATGTGTAACTGGTCTGTTCATTCTCAGTGAGAGATCAGTATGTGTAACTAACTGGTCTGTTCATTCTCAGTGAGAGATCAGTATGTGTAACTGGTCTGTTCATTCTCAGTGAGAGATCAGTATGTGTAACTGGTCTGTTCATTCTCAGTGAGAGATCAGTATGTGTAACTAACTGGTCTGTTCATTCTCAGTGAGAGATCAGTAGTATGGTCTGTTCATTCTCACTAACTGGTCTGTTCATTCTCAGTGAGAGATCAGTATGTGTAACTGGTCTGTTCATTCTCAGTGAGAGATCAGTATGTGTAACTGGTCTGTTCATTCTCAGTGAGAGATCAGTATGTGTAACTGGTCTGTTCATTCTCAGTGAGAGATCAGTATGTGTAACTAACTGGTCTGTTCATTCTCAGTGAGAGATCAGTATGTGTAACTGGTCTGTTCATTCTCAGTGAGAGATCAGTATGTGTAACTGGTCTGTTCATTCTCAGTCAGATTCTCAGTGAGAGATCAGTATGTGTAACTGGTCTGTTCATTCTCAGATCAGTATGTGTAACTAATTCTCAGTGAGAGATCAGTATGTGTAACTGGTCTGTTCATTCTCAGTGAGAGATCAGTATGTGTAACTAACTGGTCTGTTCATTCTCAGTGAGAGATCAGTATGTGTAACTAACTGGTCTATTCATTCTCAGTGAGAGATCAGTATGTGTAACTGGTCTGTTCATTCTCAGTGAGAGATCAGTATGTGTAACTGGTCTATTCATTCTCAGTGAGAGATCAGTATGTGTAACTGGTCTGTTCATTCTCAGTGAGAGATCAGTATGTGTAACTGGTCTGTTCATTCTCAGTGAGAGATCAGTATGTGTAACTGGTCTGTTCATTCTCAGTGAGAGATCAGTATGTGTAACTGGTCTGTTCATTCTCAGTGAGAGATCAGTATGTAACTGGTCTGTTCAACTAAACTGGTCTGTTCATTCTCAGTGAGAGATCAGTATGTGTAACTAACTGGTCTGTTCATTCTCAGTGAGAGATCAGTATGTGTAACTAACTGGTCTGTTCATTCTCAGTGAGAGATCAGTATGTGTAACTAACTGGTCTGTTCATTCTCAGTGAGAGATCAGTATGTGTAACTAACTGGTCTGTTCATTCTCAGTGAGAGATCAGTATGTGTAACTAACTGGTCTGTTCATTCTCAGTGAGAGATCAGTATGTGTAACTAACTGGTCTGTTCATTCTCAGTGAGAGATCAGTATGTGTAACTGGTCTGTTCATTCTCAGTGAGAGATCAGTTCTCATTCATTCTCAGTGAGAGATCAGTATGTAACTAACTGGTCTGTTCATTCTCAGTGAGAGATCAGTATGTGTAACTAACTGGTCTGTTCATTCTCAGTGAGAGATCAGTATGTGTAACTAACTGGTCTATTCATTCTCAGTGAGAGATCAGTATGTGTAACTAACTGGTCTGTTCATTCTCAGTGAGAGATCAGTATGTGTAACTAACTGGTCTGTTCATTCTCAGTGAGAGATCAGTATGTGTAACTAACTGGTCTATTCATTCTCAGTGAGAGATCAGTATGTGTAACTAACTGGTCTGTTCATTCTCAGTGAGAGATCAGTATGTGTAACTAACTGGTCTGTTCATTCTCAGTAAGATCAGTATGTGTAACTAACTGGTCTGTTCATTCTCAGTGAGAGATCAGTATGTGTAACTAACTGGTCTGTTCATTCTCAGTGAGAGATCAGTATGTGTAACTGGTCTGTTCATTCTCAGTGAGAGATCAGTATGTGTAACTAACTGGTCTGTTCATTCTTCTCAGTGAGAGATCAGTATGTGTAACTGGTCTGTTCATTCTCAGTGAGATCTGTTCATTCTCAGTGAGAGATCAGTATGTGTAACTAACTGGTCTATTCATTCTCAGTGAGAGATCAGTATGTGTAACTAACTGGTCTGTTCATTCTCAGTGAGAGATCAGTATGTGTAACTAACTGGTCTGTTCATTCTCAGTGAGAGATCAGTATGTGTAACTGGTCTGTTCATTCTCAGTGAGAGATCAGTATGTGTAACTAACTGGTCTATTCAGTGAGAGATCAGTATGTGTAACTAACTGGTCTGTTCATTCTCAGTGAGAGATCAGTATGTGTAACTAACTGGTCTGTTCATTCTCAGTGAGAGATCAGTATTATTCTCAGTGTCAGTATGTGTAACTAACTGGTCTGTTCATTCTCAGTGAGAGATCAGTATGTGTAACTGGTCTGTTCATTCTCAGTGAGAGATCAGTATGTGTAACTAACTGGTCTGTTCATTCTCAGTGAGAGATCAGTATGTAACTAACTGGTCTGTTCATTCTCAGTGAGAGTATGCAGATCAGTAGATGTGAGTAACTAACTGGTCTGTTCATTCTCAGTGAGAGATCAGTATGTGTAACAACTGGTCTGTTCATTCTCAGGAGCAGTTACTGGTCTGTGAGAGATCAGTATGAGATCAGTATGTAACTAACTGGTCTGTTCATTCTCAGTGAGAGATCAGTATGTGTAACTGGTCTGTTCATTCTCAGTGAGAGATCAGTATGTGTAACTGGTCTGTTCATTCTCAGTGAGAGATCAGTATGTGTAACTGGTGTCTGTTCATTCTCAGTGAGAGATCAGTATGTGTAACTGGTCTGTTCATTCTCAGTGAGAGATCAGTATGTGTAACTAACTGGTCTGTTCATTCTCAGTGAGAGATCAGTATGTGTAACTGGTCTGTTCATTCTCAGTGAGAGATTCTCAGTGAGAGATCAGTATGTGTAACTGGTCTGTTCATTCTCAGTCAGTCATTCTCAGTGAGAGATCAGTATGTGTAACTGGTCTGTTCATTCTCAGTGATCTGGTCTGTTCATTCTCAGTGAGAGATCAGTTGTGTAACTGGTCTGTTCATTCTCAGTGAGAGATCAGTATGTGTAACAATTCTCAACCTGGTCTGTTCATTCTCAGTGACAGAGCAGCAGACATTCTCAGTGAGAGATCAGTATGTGTAACAACTAATTCTCAGTGAGAGATCAGTGGTCTATTCATTCTCAGTGAGAGATCAGTATGTGTCAACTAACTGGTCTGTTCATTCTCAGTGAGAGATCAGTATGTGTAACTAACTGGTCTGTTCATTCTCAGTGAGAGATCAGTATGTGTAACTAACTGGTCTGTTCATTCTCAGTGAGAGATCATTCTCAGTATGTGTAACTAACTGGTCTGTTCATTCTCAGTGAGAGATCAGTATGTGTAACTGGTCTGTTCATTCTCAGTGAGAGATCAGTATGTGTAACTAACTGGTCTGTTCATTCTCAGTGAGAGATCAGTATGTGTAACTGGTCTATTCATTCTCAGTGAGAGATCAGTATGTGTAACTGGTCTGTTCATTCTCATTCTATGTGTAACTGGTCTGTTCATTCTCAGTGAGAGATCAGTATGAGTAACTGGTCTGTTCATTCTCAGTGAGAGATCAGTATGTGTAACTAACTGGTCTGTTCATTCTCAGTGAGAGATCAGTATGTGGTCTGTTCAACTGGTCTGTTCATTCTCAGTGAGAGATCAGTATGTGTAACTGGTCTGTTCATTCTCAGTGAGAGATCAGTATGTGTAACTGGTCTGTTCATTCTCAGTGAGAGATCAGTATGTGTAACTAACTGGTCTGTTCATTCTCAGTGAGAGATCAGTATGTGTAACTGGTCTGTTCATTCTCAGTGAGAGATCAGTATGTGTAACTAACTGGTCTGTTCATTCTCAGTGAGAGATCAGTATGTGTAACTGGTCTGTTCATTCTCAGTGAGAGATCAGTATGTGTAACTAACTGGTCTGTTCATTCTCAGTGAGAGATCAGTATGTGTAACTGGTCTGTTCATTCATTCTCAGTGAGAGATCAGTATGTGTAACTGGTCTGTTCATTCTCAGCTCTGTGTAAATGACAGATCACTACTGCCCTCTATGGTTGACTGAGGTTACTACCAGATGTACCAGTAATAGGTAACCATCAGATGGAGGTTTGTTCTGTTCTCTTTATCTGCATCCTGAATGGCAACCCTGTTCCCTACCACAGGAGGCTGGTGGCACCTTAAATGGGGAGGAGGGTAACGACTGGAGTGGAATCAGTGGAATGGTGTCAAATACATCAAACACATGGTTTCCCATGGTTTCCATGGTTTCCATGGTTTCCATGGTTTCCTGGGGTATGATGCCGTTCCATTTGCTCCGTTCCAGACATTATTAGGAGCCGTCCTCCAATCAGCAGCCTCCACTACACCCTAGATATAGACCCTGGTCCAATGTAGTGCACTATATAGGTAATAGGGTGCATTATTAGTGTGCTTCATTTCTGTCTCTCTAGTCTCTATATGATACAGGACAGTGAGACAGTGCTGTGTTCTGTCTCTCTAGTCTCTATATGATACAGGACAGTGAGACAGTGCTGTGTTCTGTCTCTCTAGTCTCTATATGATACAGGACAGTGAGACAGCGCTGTGTTCTGTCTCTCTAGTCTCTATATGATACAGGACAGTGAGACAGTGCTGTGTTCTGTCTCTCTAGTCTCTATATGATACAGGACAGTAGGACAGCGCTGTGTTCTGTCTCTCTAGTCTCTATATGATACAGGACAGTGAGACAGTGCTGTGTTCTGTCTCTCTAGTCTCTATATGTTACAGGACAGTGAGACAGTGCTGTGTTCTGTCTCTCTAGTCTCTAGTCTCTATATGTTACAGGACAGTGAGACAGCGCTGTGTTCTGTCTCTAGTCTCTATATGATACAGGACAGTGAGTCAGTGCTGTGTTCTGTCTCTCTAGTCTCTATATGATACAGGACAGTGAGACAGTGCTGTGTTCTGTCTCTCTAGTCTCTATATGTTACAGGACAGTGAGACAGTGCTGTGTTCTGTCTCTAGTCTCTATATGATACAGGACAGTGAGTCAGTGCTGTGTTCTGTCTCTCTAGTCTCTATATGATACAGGACAGTGAGTCAGTGCTGTGTTCTGTCTCTCTAGTCTCTATATGTTACAGGACAGTGAGTCAGTGCTGTGTCATTGAGCTGAATGACCATGGAGTTCACACACACACACACACACACACACACACACACACACACACACACACACACACACACACACACACACACACACACACACACACACACACACACACACACACACACACACACACACTATATTGTCCATCATTCCTGGTGTTTTCTAGCACCTGGGTTCACCATCTAGTCGTCAGGTTAGATGTTTTACTCAAGTGTGGAGTGGAGATGACACTGACACTAACTGCCTCTGGGCAGACCGCCACCCCCACCAGAACCACCCCACCAGGACCACCCTATCAGGACCACCCCCACCAGAACCACCCCACCAGGACCACCCTATCAGGACCACCCCCCACCAGAACCAACCCACCAGAACCAACCCACCAGGACCACCCTATCAGGACCACCCCCACCAGGACCACCCTATCAGGACCACCCCCACCAGGACCACCCTATCAGGACCACCCCCACCAGAACCAACCCACCAGGACCACCCTATCAGGACCACCCCCACCAGGACCACCCTATCAGGACCACCCCCACCAGGACCACCCTATCAGGACCACCCCCACCAGAACCAACCCACCAGGACCACCCCCACCAGGACCACCCCCACCAGGACCACCCCCACCAGGACCACCTTATCAGAACCACCCCCACCAGGACCACCCCCACCAGGACCACCCCCACCAGGACCACCTTATCAGGACCACCCCCACCAGGACCACCTTATCAGAACCACCCCCACCAGGACCACCCCCATCAGGACCACCCATACCAGGACCACCCTCACCAGGACCACCTTATCAGAACCACCCCCACCAGGACCACCCCCCACCAGGACCACCCCCACCAGGAACACCCATACCAGGACCACCCTCACCAGGACCACCCTCACCAGAACCACCTTATCAGGACCACCCATACCAGGACCACCCTCACCAGGACCACCCTCACCAGAACCACCTTATCAGGACCACCCCCACCAGGACCACTCCCACCAGGACCACTCCCACCAGGACCACCCCCACCAGGACCACCTTATCAGGACCACCCCCACCAGGACCACCGTCACCAGAACCACCTTATACTGTATACTACACCTGTACACTACACCTGTATACTACACCTGTACACTACACCTGTACACTACACCTGTATACAACACCTGTACACTACACCTGTACACTACACCTGTACACTACACCTGTATACTACACCTGTACACTACACCTGTATACTACACCTGTACACTACACCTGTACACTACACCTGTATACTACACCTGTACACTACACCTGTATACTACACCTGTACACTACACCTGTATACTACACCTGTACACTACACCTGTATACTACACCTGTACACTACACCTGTACACTACACCTGTACACTACACCTGTACCCTACACCTATACACTACACCTACACACTACACCTGTACACTATACCTGTATACTACACCTGTACACTACACCTGTACACTACACCTGTACACTACACCTGTATACTACACCTGTATACTACACATATATACTACACCTGTACACTACACCTGTACACTACACCTGTACACTACACCTGTATACTACACCTGTATACTACACCTGTACACTACACCTGTACACTACACCTGTATACTACACCTGTATACTACACCTGTACACTACACCTGTATACTAGACCTGTATACTACACCTGTACACTGCACCTGTACACTACACCTGTACACTACACCTGTATACTACACCTGTATACTACACCTGTATACTACACCTGAACACTACACCTGTACACTAGACCTGTACACTACACCTGTACACTACACCTGTACACTACACCTGTACACTACACCTGTACACTACACCTGTATACTACACCTGTACACTACACCTGTGCACTACACCTGTATACTACACCTGTACACTACACCTGTACACTACACCTGTACACTACACCTGTACACTACACCTGTATACTACACCTGTATACTACACCTGTACACTACACCTGTACACTACACCTGTACACTACACCTGTATACTACACCTGTACACTACACCTGTACACTACACCTGTATACTACACCTGTATACTACACCTGTACACTACACCTGTATACTAGACCTGTATACTACACCTGTACACTGCACCTGTACACTACACCTGTACACTACACCTGTATACTACACCTGTATACTACACCTGTATACTACACCTGTACACTACACCTGTATACTACACCTGTACACTACACCTGTACACTACACCTGTACACTACACCTGTACACTACACCTGTGCACTACACCTGTATACTACACCTGTACACTACACCTGTATACTACACCTGTACACTACACCTGTACACTACACCTGTATACTACACCTGTATACTACACCTGTACACTACACCTGTATACTACACCTGTACACTACACCTGTATACTACACCTGTACACTACACCTGTATACTAGAACCTGTATACTACACCTGTACACTACACCTGTACACTACACCTGTACACTACACCTGTATACTAGACCTGTATACTACACCTGCATACTACACCTGTATACTACACCTGTACACTACACCTGTACACTAGACCTGTATACTACACCTGTACACTACACCTGTATACTACACCTGTACACTACACCTGTATACTACACCTGTACACTACACCTGTACACTACACCTGTATACTACACCTGTATACTACACCTGCACACTACACCTGTACACTACACCTGTATACTACACCTGTATACTACACCTGTACACTACACCTGTACACTACACCTGTATACTACACCTGTATTCTACACCTGTACACTACACCTGTATACTACACAGGTATACTACACCTGTATACTACACTTGTACACTACACCTGTACACTACACCTGTATACTACACCTGTACACTAAACCTAAACACTACACCTGTATACTACACCTGTACACTACACCTGTCTGTCCCCATTGGCTGGTGAAGCATTGAGTTGGAGACTCCAGAGCCGCTGGTGAACAAACACCTGAGCTTCGCTGCACGTCATACACCTGTCTGTCCCCATGGGGTTCACATCCTCTGGGAGATCCTCCCCTCCTCCCCTGTTGTCCACAGTCCCTCAGGCTTCAGATCATGTGTATAAATGAAACTCTTCTCACATTCAGACAGATCCTGGATGATATTGTTTCACACTTGGGACGATATAGATCAACTCTGAAGGACATCACCTTCTCTTCGGTAAGTTGAAAATCCCTGATACAAAATCATGTGTTAAAGGTGCTTCTGTGTTTTGTATGGAAGGTGTGGAATCAACGCACACAACGAGTGTAAACGATGGATGGCGTTTGATAATCGATTCAGGCGGGTCACCGAAGGTTATTTTACTGAACGCATCAGAGAGACAATAATAACAGTCAGCTCTGAAAGCTACAGCAGTAGAGGGTTCAAGACGGTTTGATAGGAATGTATTGATCAACTAAAAATGCATCAATAAAAGTATCTTACTGTAATTCCAGTTGAGATGATGATGTCAGAGTCAGATATATCTCACTGAATGCTCTGCATCGATGGGGTATGTTCATGTAGATGCTGTGGGTTAACAGCGGATGGGGTATGTTCATGTAGATGCTGTGGGTTAACAGCGGATGGGGTATGTTCATGTAGATGCTGTGGGTTAACAGCGGATGGGGTATGTTCATGTAGATGCTGTGGGTTAACAGCGGATGGGGTATGTTCATGTAGATGCTGTGGGTTAACAGCGGATGGGGTATGTTCATGTAGATGCTGTGGGTTAACAGCGGATGGGGTATGTTCATGTAGATGCTGTGGGTTAACAGCGGATGGGGTATGTTCATGTAGATACTGTGGGTTACCAGCGGATGGGGTATGTTCATGTAGATGCTGTGGGTTAACAGCGGATGGGGTATGTTCATGTAGATGCTGTGGGTTAACAGCGGATGGGGTATGTTCATGTAGATGCTGTGGGTTAACAGCGGATGGGGTATGTTCATGTAGATGCTGTGGGTTAACAGCGGATGGGGTATGTTCATGTAGATGCTGTGGGTTAACAGCGGATGGGGTATGTTCATGTAGATGCTGTGGGTTACCAGCGGATGGGGTATGTTCATGTAGATGCTGTGGGTTAACAGCGGATGGGGTATGTTCATGTAGATGCTGTGGGTTAACAGCGGATGGGGTATGTTCATGTAGATGCTGTGGGTTAACAGCGGATGGGGTATGTTCATGTAGATGCTGTGGGTTAACAGCGGATGGGGTATGTTCATGTAGATGCTGTGGGTTAACAGCGGATGGGGTATGTTCATGTAGATACTGTGGGTTAACAGCGGATGGGGTATGTTCATGTAGATGCTGTGGGTTAACAGCGGATGGGGTATGTTCATGTAGATGCTGTGGGTTAACAGCGGATGGGGTATGTTCATGTAGATACTGTGGGTTAACAGCGGATGGGGTATGTTCATGTAGATGCTGTGGGTTAACAGCGGATGGGGTATGTTCATGTAGATGCTGTGGGTTAACAGCGGATGGGGTATGTTCATGTAAATGCTGTGGGTTAACAGCGGATGGGGTATGTTCATGTAGATGCTGTGGGTTAACAGCGGATGGGGTATGTTCATGTAGATGCTGTGGGTTAACAGCGGATGGGGTATGTTCATGTAGATGCTGTGGGTTAACAGCGGATGGGGTATGTTCATGTAGATGCTGTGGGTTAACAGCGGATGGGGTATGTTCATGTAGATGCTGTGGGTTAACAGCGGATGGGGTATGTTCATGTAGATGCTGTGGGTTAACAGCGGATGGGGTATGTTCATGTAGATACTGTGGGTTACCAGCGGATGGGGTATGTTCATGTAGATGCTGTGGGTTAACAGCGGATGGGGTATGTTCATGTAGATGCTGTGGGTTAACAGCGGATGGGGTATGTTCATGTAGATGCTGTGGGTTAACAGCGGATGGGGTATGTTCATGTAGATGCTGTGGGTTAACAGCGGATGGGGTATGTTCATGTAGATGCTGTGGGTTAACAGCGGATGGGGTATGTTCATGTAGATGCTGTGGGTTAACAGCGGATGGGGTATGTTCATGTAGATGCTGTGGGTTAACAGCGGATGGGGTATGTTCATGTAGATGCTGTGGGTTAACAGCGGATGGGGTATGTTCATGTAGATGCTGTGGATTAACAGCGGATGGGGTATGTTCATGTAGATGCTGTGGGTTAACAGCGGATGGGGTATGTTCATGTAGATGCTGTGGGTTAACAGCGGATGGGGTATGTTCATGTAGATGCTGTGGGTTAACAGCGGATGGGGTATGTTCATGTAGATGCTGTGGGTTAACAGCGGATGGGGTATGTTCATGTAGATGCTGTGGGTTAACAGCGGATGGGGTATGTTCATGTAGATGCTGTGGGTTAACAGCGGATGGGGTATGTTCATGTAGATGCTGTGGGTTAACAGCGGATGGGGTATGTTCATGTAGATACTGTGGGTTAACAGCGGATGGGGTATGTTCATGTAGATGCTGTGGGTTAACAGCGGATGGGGTATGTTCATGTAGATGCTGTGGGTTAACAGCGGATGGGGTATGTTCATGTAGATACTGTGGGTTAACAGCGGATGGGGTATGTTCATGTAGATGCTGTGGGTTAACAGCGGATGGGGTATGTTCATGTAGATACTGTGGGTTAACAGCGGATGGGGTATGTTCATGTAGATGCTGTGGGTTAACAGCGGATGGGGTATGTTCATGTAGATACTGTGGGTTAACAGCGGATGGGGTATGTTCATGTAGATGCTGTGGGTTAACAGCGGATGGGGTATGTTCATGTAGATACTGTGGGTTAACAGCGGATGGGGTATGTTCATGTAGATGCTGTGGGTTAACAGCGGATGGGGTATGTTCATGTAGATACTGTGGGTTAACAGCGGATGGGGTATGTTCATGTAGATACTGTGGGTTAACAGCGGATGGGGTATGTTCATGTAGATGCTGTGGGTTAACAGCGGATGGGGTATGTTCATGTAGATACTGTGGGTTAACAGCGGATGGGGTATGTTCATGTAGATACTGTGGGTTAACAGCGGATGGGGTATGTTCATGTAGATGCTGTGGGTTAACAGCGGATGGGGTATGTTCATGTAGATGCTGTGGGTTAACAGCGGATGGGGTATGTTCATGTAGATGCTGTGGGTTAACAGCGGATGGGGTATGTTCATGTAGATGCTGTGGGTTAACAGCGGATGGGGTATGTTCATGTAGATGCTGTGGGTTAACAGCGGATGGGGTATGTTCATGTAGATGCTGTGGGTTAACAGCGGATGGGGTATGTTCATGTAGATGCTGTGGGTTAACAGCGGATGGGGTATGTTCATGTAGATGCTGTGGGTTAACAGCGGATGGGGTATGTTCATGTAGATGCTGTGGGTTAACAGCGGATGGGGTATGTTCATGTAGATGCTGTGGGTTAACAGCGGATGGGGTATGTTCATGTAGATGCTGTGGGTTAACAGCGGATGGGGTATGTTCATGTAGATGCTGTGGGTTAACAGCGGATGGGGTATGTTCATGTAGATGCTGTGGTAAGGGCTCCATTCAATCCGTATCGCAGACGTTCAGCTTTACAGCTTGATTGACATGTAAGGGCGATGTTCTGGTGGGTCCTGTTAGCGGGGGACTGCATTCACAGTAAACACTGCAATATAACTGTCAAGGTGATCTGAAATGTTTCAGTCATACAGAATGAAGAGAGCCCTAAAGATGCATTCACAGTAAACACTACAATATAACTGTCAAGGTGATCTGAAATGTTTCAGTCATACAGAATGAAGAGAGCCCTAAAGATGCATTCACAGTAAACACTACAATATAACTGTGAAGGTGATCTGAAATGTTTCAGTCATACAGAATGAAGAAAGCCCTAAAGATGCATTCACAGTAAACACTGCAATATAACTGTGAAGGTGATCTGAAATGTTTCAGTCATACAGAATGAAGAAAGCCCTAAAGATGCATTCACAGTAAACACTACAATATAACTGTCAAGGTGATCTGAAATGTTTCAGTCATACAGAATGAAGAGAGCCCTAAAGATGCATTCACAGTAAACACTACAATATAACTGTGAAGGTGATCTGAAATGTTTCAGTCATACAGAATGAAGAAAGCCCTAAAGATGCATTCACAGTAAACACTGCAATATAACTGTGAAGGTGATCTGAAATGTTTCAGTCATACAGAATGAAGAAAGCCCTAAAGATGCATTCACAGTAAACACTACAATATAACTGTGAAGGTGATCTGAAATGTTTCAGTCATACAGAATGAAGAGAGCCCTAAAGATGCATTCACAGTAAACACTGCAATATAACTGTCAAGGTGATCTGAAATGTTTCAGTCATACAGAATGAAGAAAGCCCTAAAGATGCATTCACAGTAAACACTGCAATATAACTGTAAAGGTGATCTGAAATGTTTCAGTCATACAGAATGAAGAAAGCCCTAAAGATGCATTCACAGTAAACACTGCAATATAACTGTAAAGGTGATCTGAAATGTTTCAGTCATACAGAATGAAGAGAGCCCTAAAGATGCATTCACAGTAAACACTACAATATAACTGTCAAGGTGATCTGAAATGTTTCAGTCATACAGAATGAAGAAAGCCCTAAAGATGCATTCACAGTAAACACTACAATATAACTGTAAAGGTGATCTGAAATGTTTCAGTCATACAGAATGAAGAAAGCCCTAAAGATGCATTCACAGTAAACACTACAATATAACTGTGAAGGTGATCTGAAATGTTTCAGTCATACAGAATGAAGAAAGCCCTAAAGATGCATTCACAGTAAACACTGCAATATAACTGTGAAGGTGATCTGAAATGTTTCAGTCATACAGAATGAAGAAAGCCCTAAAGATGCATTCACAGTAAACACTACAATATAACTGTGAAGGTGATCTGAAATGTTTCAGTCATACAGAATGAAGAGAGCCCTAAAGATGCATTCACAGTAAACACTACAATATAACTGTGAAGGTGATCTGAAATGTTTCAGTCATACAGAATGAAGAGAGCCCTAAAGATGCAATCAGCAGTTAAAAACATCAACAAAGAGTTGTTTTCGGTAAAAAGCTGAGGGGTTGTGGGGGCTGGAGACACACTGCTATGGAAGCAAAGGACTAAACATCCATGATATCAACATTTGATCATTTAAAAAAAACAGGTTTTGAGGTTTGTTTACATTTACTTTGTCTACAAAACATTGGAGTAAAACAAGATCATGTTTGGGGTTTCTGATGGGGTTGTGACTGTTGAACTAAGCTGATGAGGCATTAAATAAGTTTTATTCTTCAAGAATATATGGGTATCTATTATTAATTTAGTCCCAAGAAAATGGATGTAGCAATGGCTGATTGTCCCTTAAAGAATAGTTGGTAAATCATCTAGTCTTTTATTTCCCGTAAGTCAGGAGAAAGTTACTGCGGTATATTATCATTTAACCCATCCATTCTATTTGACTCATGTAAAATTAGATTTAAATATTCTTTCTAAATGACGTTTCTATTCAACACAACCAGTTATTACACAAGGACTTGTAATTCTGTGATATTTAGTCGCTGCTTCCTGAACCCAAACCGTTCTACCCATCAGCCGTCCTGTTCACCGGTTGTTATGACTAGAGGATGAAAAACACAGTTTATTAAAGCCCGGCTTCTCTAGGGAGTCGGTGTGACAAACAGCCTCTCCTCTCCGTGTGTTCATCTGACTGAGTGGTCCCACTGGAGAGGTTCTGCCCTGGGGGGGGGGAGAGAGGGGGGGTACATACGTCTCCAGGTCTCAGGTAAGGTCATTCACAACACATCTCATGTGGTTCGCTGAAACATCTCTGTATACAGAGTAGATGCCTATAAGGGACTGAGACAGGGACAGGGAGCCATTTCAGACAGAATTTAATCATTTTGATTTTGGGTTTAAGGTATTGAATTTGGGTTTAAGGTATTGAATTTGGGTCTAAGGTATTGAATTTGGGTTTAAGGTATTGAATTTGGGGTTAAGGTATTGAATTTGGGTTTAAGGTATTGAATTTGGGTTTAAGGTATTGAATTTGGGTCTAAGGTATTGAATTTGGGTTTAAGGTATTGAATTTGGGTTTAAGGTATTGGATTTGGGTTTAAGGTATTGCATTTACATTTACATTTACATTTAAGTCATTTAGCAGACGCTCTTATCCAGAGCGACTTACAAATTGGTGCATTCACCTTATGACATCCAGTGGAACAGCCACTTTACAATAGTGCATCTACATATTTTAAGGGGGGTGAGAAGGATTACTTTATCCTATCCTAGGTATTCCTTAAAGAGGTGGGGTTTCAGGTGTCTCCGGAAGGTGGTGATTGACTCCGCTGTCCTGGCGTCGTGAGGGAGTTTGTTCCACCATTGGGGAGCCAGAGCAGCGAACAGTTTTGACTGGGCTGAGCGGGAACTGTACTTCCTCAGTGGTAGGGAGGCGAGCAGGCCAGAGGTGGATGAACGCAGTGCCCTTATTTGGGTGTAGGGCCTGATCAGAGCCTGGAGGTACTGAGGTGCCGTTCCCCTCACAGCTCCGTAGGCAAGCACCATGGTCTTGTAGCGGATGCGAGCTTCAACTGGAAGCCAGTGGAGAGAGCGGAGGAGCGGGGTGACGTGAGAGAACTTGGGAAGGTTGAACACCAGACGGGCTGCGGCGTTCTGGATGAGTTGTAGGGGTTTAATGGCACAGGCAGGGAGCCCAGCCAACAGCGAGTTGCAGTAATCCAGACGGGAGATGACAAGTGCCTGGATTAGGACCTGTGCCGCTTCCTGTGTGAGGCAGGGTCGTACTCTGCGGATGTTGTAGAGCATGAACCTACAGGAACGGGCCACCGCCTTGATGTTAGTTGAGAACGACAGGGTGTTGTCCAGGATCACGCCAAGGTTCTTAGCGCTCTGGGAGGAGGACACAATGGAGTTGTCAACCGTGATGGCGAGATCATGGAACGGGCAGTCCTTCCCCGGGAGGAAGAGCAGCTCCGTCTTGCCGAAGTTCAGCTTGAGGTGGTGATCCGTCATCCACACTGATATGCCTGCCAGACATGCAGAGATGCGATTCGCCACCTGGTCATCAGAAGGGGGAAAGGAGAAGATTAATTGTGTGTCGTCTGCATAGCAATGATAGGAGAGACCATGTGAGGTTATGACAGAGCCAAGTGACTTGGTGTATAGCGAGAATAGGAGAGGGCCTAGATTTGGGTTTGGGTTTAAGGTATTGAATTTGGGTTTAAGGTATTGAATTTGGGTTTAAGGTATTGAACTTGGGTTTAAGGTATTGAACTTGGGTTTAAGGTATTGAATTTGGGTTTAAGGGATTGAATGTGGGTTTAAGGTATTGAATTTGGGTTTAAGGTATTGAATTGGGGTTTAAGGTATTGAATTTGGGTCTAAGGTATTGAATTTGGGTCTAAGGTATTGAATGTGGGTTTAAGGTATTGAATTTGGGTTTAAGGTATTGAATTTGGGTTTAAGGTATTGAATTTGGGTCTAAGGTATTGAATTTGGGTCTAAGGTATTGGATGTGGGTTTAAGGTATTGAATTTGGGTTTAAGGTATTGCATTTGGGTTTAAGGTATTGAATTTGGGGTTAAGGTATTGAATTTGGGTTTAAGGTATTGAATTTGGGTCTAAGGTATTGAATTTGGGTCTAAGGTATTGAATTTGGGTCTAAGGTATTGGATGTGGGTTTAAAGTATTGAATTTGGGTTTAAGGTATTGAATTTGGGTTTAAGGTATTGAATTTGGGTTTAAGGTATTGAATTGGGGTTTAAGGTATTGAATTTGGGTCTAAGGTATTGAATTTGGGTCTAAGGTATTGAATGTGGGTTTAAGGTATTGAATTTGGGTTTAAGGTATTGAATTGGGGTTTAAGGTATTGAATTTGGGTCTAAGGTATTGAATTTGGGTCTAAGGTATTGAATGTGGGTTTAAGGTATTGAATTTGGGTTTAAGGTATTGAATTTGGGTTTAAGGTATTGAATTTGGGTCTAAGGTATTGAATTTGGGTCTAAGGTATTGGATGTGGGTTTAAGGTATTGAATTTGGGTTTAAGGTATTGAATTTGGGTTTAAGGTATTGAATTTGGGGTTAAGGTATTGAATTTGGGTTTAAGGTATTGAATTTGGGTTTAAGGTATTGCATTTGGGTCTAAGGTATTGAATTTGGGTCTAAGGTATTGCATTTGGGTTTAAGGTATTGAATTTGGGTTTAAGGTATTGCATTTGGGTCTAAGGTATTGAATTTGGGTTAAGGTATTGAATTTGGGTTTAAGGTATTGAATTTGGGTTTAAGGTATTGCATTTGGGTCTAAGGTATTGAATTTGGGTTAAGGTATTGAATTTGAATGTAATATTTGTTTATGTTTGAAAGGCAACATGACTCAAACTATCTATTTTGTTCTCATTAGTCCACTGTTGATACAGTCCCAAAATGATTTGCATGTCAGCAGTCAAGCAATTTTAATTGAATAATGTTTTTGTTAAGTGCAATTTGCATCATTATAACACGTTTCTTCTTAAAAGTCCAGTATCTTGACAACTTGACTGCTGACGTGAAACATTTAGGGACTGTATCAACAATGGACTGATCAACGTTTCGTATATTCAACTTCTGAGATGCATTCTGATTCAGTTTTCAAATTCAGTTCTCTAAATTCAGATCCAAAACCAACAAAAAACAACATCCTGGTACTTTGCCAACCAGGAAACGTAGAGGTCAAAGATGAAGAGCCTGGTACTGTTAATATGGACTTTATAGCAGGTTGTCAAAGATGAAGAGCCCCTGGTACTGTTAATATGGACTTTATAGCAGGTTGTCAAAGATGAAGAGCCTGGTACTGTTAATATGGACTTTACAGCAGGTTGTCAAAGATGAAGAGCCCCTGGTACTGTTAATATGGACTTTATAGCAGGTTGTCAAATATGAAGAGCCCCTGGTACTGTTTATATGGACTTTACAGCAGGTTGTCAAATATGAAGAGCCCCTGGTACTGTTAATATGGACTTTACAGCAGGTTGTCAAATATGAAGAGCCCCTGGTACTGTTAATATGGACTTTACAGCAGGTTGTCAAATATGAAGAGCCCCTGGTACTGTTAATATGGACTTTACAGCAGGTTGTCAAATATGAAGAGCCCCTGGTACTGTTAATATGGACTTTACAGCAGGTTGTCAAATATGAAGAGCCCCTGGTACTGTTAATATGGACTTTATAGCAGGTTGTCAAATATGAAGAGCCCCTGGTACTGTTAATATGGACTTTACAGCAGGTTGTCAAATATGAAGAGCCCCTGGTACTGTTAATATGGACTTTACAGCAGGTTGTCAAATATGAAGAGCCCCTGGTACTGTTAATATGGACTTTACAGCAAAAGATACATCAAAGATATGTATGTAGTGGATGGCTAAGATACAGTAGCATCGACCTGTTGGAGCAGCATCGCTACTGCCTTCCCCAAACCTGTTGGAGCAGCATCAATACTGCCTTTCCCAGACCTGTTGGAGTAGCATCAATACTGCCTTTCCCAGATCTGTTGGAGCAGCATCAATACTGCCTTCCCCAGACCTGTTGGAGTAGCATCAATACTGCCTTTCCCAGATCTGTTGGAGCAGCATCAATACTGCCTTCCCCAAACCTGTTGGAGCAGCATCAATACTGCCTTCCCCAGACCTGTTGGAGTAGCATTGATACTGCCTTTCCCAGATCTGTTGGAGCAGCATCAATACTGCCTTCCCCAAACCTGTTGGAGTAGCATCAATACTGCCTTCCCCAGACCTGTTGGAGCAGCATTGATACTGCCTTCCCCAGACCTGTTGGAGTAGCAGCAATACTGCCTTCCCCAGACCTGTTTGAGCAGCATTGATACTGCCTTCCCCAGACCTGTTCGAGCAGCATTGATACTGCCTTCCCCAGACCTGATGGAGTAGCATTGATACTGCCTTCCCCAGACCTGTTGGAGTAGCATTAATACTGCCTTCCCCAGACCTGTTTAGAGACCTGCAAGTCCTTTTATCCAGGTGCAATAGGGGCGGTCCTCGTCTCCCAGTGGTCCTCAGGCGAGGGTGTATTCCCTGTGCACACAGTTTAATTCTCCAGAGAACATCCGTTCTGGGTAAAGAGAAACCTTCCCTATAGTCCCTAATTGAGCCAGAATAACAGAACAGTTCCCTGTGCACACAGTTTACACATTGTTTCAGCTCTCGAAAGTGTTCTAGCGTGTCATTGGAGACTGTCAGTTCCACAGAGAGCTCCTTGGTAGAGCCAGAATAACAGAACAATAGCCTGCAGGGAGGCCCGTTTGCTGTTTATCAGCTGTCTGTGTGACTGAAGAGGATCGTGACACAGAGGCCCACACGTACTGCAGCTCAGCTGAGAGTCTCTGGTTTAATTACGAGAACACTCGCTGGGAAGGAACTTTCTGTTAAAGGGTCAGACCGCAGTTTGAACAATAACCAAGCGGTACCCAGCCACTTGGCCATTTGGTTAACAGGCGAGGGATGGGGTTATAGCCACTTAAAAATATAGCCACTTAAATTCACAGACAGAGCTATGGGTACAAGGACTGACCATCCATGATATCAACATTATAGTTTTAACCCGTGTTTTGAGGCTGTACAGTAGTTTGTTTACATTTACTTTGTTTACAAACATTGTATTAAAAAAAGGTTATATTTTGGGTTCTGATGGGGAATGACAGCTGAACTAAGCTCATGAGGAATTTATACATTTTATTCTGCAAGAATCAACGGCTAAATATCATTCATTTAACAGCTCAAAAAAAGGGAGGGATCAACTCCGGGTCCTTTAAAGGTCCAATGCAGCCCTTTTTATCTCAATATCAAATCCTTTCTGAGTAACAATTAACTTACCTTACTGTGATAGTTTTACATTAATATTTGTCAAACATTTACAAAATGTGCTTTTTAGCAACAACAACAAAAAATTCGAGCAATACATTTTTCTTTGACTGTCTGGGATTCTGAATGAGGTTTGAAACTCTCTTTGTCACCGGTCTATTACAACGTATACCGCCTGGTGACGTCACCGGTCTATTACAACGTATACCGCCTGGTGACGTCACCGGTCTATTACAACGTATACCGCCTGGTGACGTCACCGGTCTATTACAACGTATACCGCCTGGTGACGTCACCGGTCTATTACAACGTATACCGCCTGGTGACGTCACCGGTCTATTACAACGTATACCGCCTGGTGACGTCACCGGTCTATTACAACGTATACCGCCTGGTGACGTCACCGGTCTATTACAACGTATACCGCCTGGTGACGTCACCGGTCTATTACAACGTATACCGCCTGGTGACGTCACCGGTCTATTACAACGTATACCGCCTGGTGACGTCACCGGTCTATTACAACGTATACCGCCTGGTGACGTCACCGGTCTATTACAACGTATACCGCCTGGTGACGTCACCGGTCTATTACAACGTATACCGCCTGGTGACGTCACCGGTCTATTACAACGTATACCGCCTGGTGACGTCACCGGTCTATTACAACGTATACCGCCTGGTGACGTCACCGGTCTATTACAACGTACAACGTATACCGCCTGGTGACGTCACCGGTCTATTACAACGTATACCGCCTGGTGACGCCACCGGTCTATTACAACGTATACCGCCTGGTGACGTCACCGGTCTATTCCAACGTATACCGCCTGGTGACGTCACCGGTCTATTACAACGTATACCGCCTGGTGACGTCACCGGTCTATTACAACGTATGGTGACCGCCTGGGTGACGTCACCGGTCTATTACAACGTATACCGCCTGGTGACGTCACCGGTCTATTACAACGTATACCGCCTGGTGACGTCACCGGTCTATTACAACGTATACCGCCTGGTGACGTCACCGGTCTATTACAACGTATACCGCCTGGTGACGTCACCGGTCTATTACAACGTATACCGCCTGGTGACGTCACCGGTCTATTACAACGTATACCGCCTGGTGACGTCACCGGTCTATTACAACGTATACCGCCTGGTGACGTCACCGGTCTATTACAACGTATACCGCCTGGTGACGCCACCGGTCTATTACAACGTATACCGCCTGGTGACGCTGCACCGGTCTATTACAACGTATACCGCCTGGTGACGCCACCGGTCTATTACAACGTATACCGCCTGGTGACGTCACCGGTCTATTACAACGTATACCGCCTGGTGACGCCACCGGTCTATTACAACGTACGCCACCGCCTGGTGACGCCACCGGTCTATTACAACGTATACCGCCTGGTGACGCCACCGGTCTATTACAACGTATACCGCCTGGTGACGCACCGGTCTATTACAACGTATACCGCCTGGTGACGCCACCGGTCTATTACAACGTATACCGCCTGGTGACGCCACCGGTCTATTCCAACGTATACCGCCTGGTGACGTCACCGGTCTATTACAACGTATACCGCCTGGTGACGTCACCGGTCTATTACAACGTATACCGCCTGGTGACGTCACCGGTCTATTACAACGTATACCGCCTGGTGACGTCACCGGTCTATTACAACGTATACCGCCTGGTGACGTCACCGGTCTATTACAACGTATACCGCCTGGTGACGTCACCGGTCTATTACAACGTATACCGCCTGGTGACGTCACCGGTCTATTACAACGTATACCGCCTGGTGACGTCACCGGTCTATTACAACGTATACCGCCTGGTGACGTCACCGGTCTATTACAACGTATACCGCCTGGTGACGTCACCGGTCTATTACAACGTATACCGCCTGGTGACGTCACCGGTCTATTACAACGTATACCGCCTGGTGACGTCACCGGTCAAGCTGAAACCCAAAACCTGATGTTTAGTAGGTAGATTATAGTTTCTACCAGCAACTAATAGAAAATAACACTAATACATATTTTCACACTTTTACAGTGTTAGTTTCATCAGCTGGTGTACAATATGATACAAAACACAGAAAAAGCTGAATTTTGACTGCTCTGGGCCTTAATAAGGTGCTACACCATGATGTTAAAGGGGACTATATATATACAGATATATTTGACATGAAAACATTGGCAAATGGAAGCATACTTAGTGATGCTTAATTCCTTAGTTGTGGGTCAGTTCCCCACTATAAGGTTAAACTAGGACTTTGGAGATTAACACATATACAATCATCTAAATGAGATTTTACTATGGACATTTGCTGGATAATTTATGCATTACGTTGATTATTCATGACGGTTTGTCATACTGTACATCTATTAGTGACAGACCATGGTTGCACACCTGTCAAATTTAACCCTTAGTAATAATGTATTATGTATATACTAGATCAATTCATAAATCAATCTCCATCAGTCTTGTTTAATCTGACCTCTGACCTCTGCGGTGTGTAAAGTAAACCATGGAGGATCCTCTCACTCTATATTCATCACTCAACACCACCAGCCTCCCCACTGCTCTCCACAGTGCTGTTACTGACCTCGTGACCAACGCTACGGTCAAACCCTTCAGTGTGTTTCATGGGTGTGAGGAGAATGTGTCAGGGATCCTCTTCGACCTGTCTGTTCAGACCTTCAACGTGTTCCTGGGACTCCCCGCTAACATCTTAGGTAGGTAGCCCAGAGGTTACAGAGGTAAGAGCAGTAGCCGTAAGGTTGCTGATTCCAATCCCAGGAACTATCTTGTACCATTGTATCTTTCCAGGGTATTGACCCTTGACCCTATACTCCTTCCAGTGTGTTTATATTTACATAATTCCAGGGTATTGACCCTTGACCCTATACTCCTTCCAGTGTGTTTATATTTACATAATTCCAGGGTATTGACCCCTGACCCTATACTCCTTCCAGTGTGCTTATATTTACATAATTCCAGGGTATTGACCCCTGACACTATACTCCTTCCAGTGTGTTTATATTTACATAATTCCAGGGTATTGACCCCTGACCCTATACTCCTTCCAGTGTGTTATATTTTGGGTGTCGGGAGCAGGGAAACATTTCTGTCTCTGACGGACTATGAAACTAGCTAATAACATTGTTGTCTTGCCTTGTGGTAGTCATGGTGATTCTGGTCCGTAACCGTATATTTTGGAGCCGTCCTCCTCAGACATCTTCCTGGGCTGTCTGGCCTTCATGGACGCTTACTTTGGCTTCATGGTCCCCTTCAGCTATCTGAACATCTACTACTGGCACAGCAAGGATGTCTGGTCCGCTCTCATGTTCTCCTTCGGCGTCAAGGTGCAGGGCTATTGGATAACAGAGAATTTAATGTATCTGGATTCTGGAATTTCAGCGTCTGAGATTGTACCCTGTTACATAGCATACTACTTTTGACCAGAACCCTATGGACACCCCTATGGACACCCTTATGGACACCTCTATAGACACCCCTATAGACACCCCTATGGACACCCTTATGGACACCCTTATGGACACCCCTATGGACACCCCTATGGACACCCCTATGGACACCCCTTTGGACACCCCTATGGACACCCTTATGGACATCCCTTGGACACCCCTATTGACACCCCTATAGACACCCCTATAGACACCCCTATAGACACCCCCATGGACACCCCTAGGGACACCCCTATAGACACCCCTATGGACACCCTTATGGACACCCCTTTGGACACCCCTTGGGACACTCCTATAGACACCCCAATTGACATCCTTATAGACACCCCCATTGACATCCTTATAGACACCCCCATGGACACCCCTATGAACACCCCATGGACACCCTTACAGACACACCTATAGAAACACTTATAGACACAACTATAGACACCACTATGGACACCACTATGGACACCCCTATAGACACCCCTATGGACACCTTTATGGAGACCCCTATAGGCACCCTTATAGACACCCCTATGGACATCCCATGGACACCCCTATAGACACCCCTATAGACACCCCCATGGACAGCCTTATGGACACCCTTATGGACACCCCTATAGACACCCCTATAGACACCCCTATAGACACCTCCATGGACACCCCTATGGACACCCCTATAGACACCCCTATAGACACCCCCATGGACACCCTTATGGACACCCCTATAGACACCCCCATGGACACCCCTATGGACACCCTTATGGACACCCCAATGGACACCCCTATAGACACCCCATGGACACCCCCATGGACACCCTTATGGACACCCCCATGGACACCCCCATGGACACCCCATGGACACCCCTATAGACACCCTTATAGACACCCCTATGGACACCCTCATGGACACCCCATGGACACCCCTATAGGCACCCCTATATACACCCCTATGGACACGCCTATGGACACCCCTATATACACCCTTATAGACACCATTATATACACCCTTATAGACACCCCTATGGACACCCCTATGGACACCCCTATAGACACCCTTATAGACACCCCTATGGACACCCTTATGGACACCCCTATAGGCACCGCTATAGAAACCCTTATGGACACCCCATGGACACCCCTATAGGCACCCCTATAGACACCCCCATGGACACCCCCATGGACACCCCTATATACACCCTTATAGACACCCCCATTGACATCCTTATAGACACCCACATGGACACCCCTATGAACACCCCATGGACACCCCCATGGACACCCTTACAGACACACCTATAGACACCCCTATAGAAACACTTATAGACACAACTATAGACACCACTATGGACACCACTATGGACACCCCTATAGACACCCCTATGGACACCCTTATGGACACCCCATGGACACCCCTATAGACACCCCTATAGACACCCCCATGGACACCCCTATAGACACCCCTATAGACACCCCCATGGACACCCTTATGGACACCCCTATAGACACCCCCATGGACACCCCTATGGACACCCTTATGGACACCCCAATGGACACCCCTATAGACACCCCCATGGACACCCCTATGGACACCCTTATGGACACCCCCATGGACACCCCATGGACACCCTTATATACACCCTTATAGACACCCCTATGGACACCCCTTATAGACACCCCTATGGACACCCACCCCTATAGACACCCTTATAGACACCCCTATGGACACCCTTATGGACACCCCTATAGGCACCACTATAGACACCCTTATGGACACCCCTATGGACACCCTTATGGACATCCCTTGGACACCCCTATAGACACCCCTATAGACACCCTTATGGACATCCCTTGGACACCCCTATAGACACCCCTATAGACACCCTTATGGACATCCCATGGACACCCCATGGACACCCCTATAGACACCCTTATGGACACCCCTATAGACACCCCTATAGACACCCCCATGGACACCCCTATAGACACCCTTATAGACACCCCTATAGACACCCTTATGGACACCCCATGGACACCCCTATAGACACCCCTATGGACACCCCTATGGACACCCCTATAAACACCTCTATGGACACCCCTATAGACACCCCTATGGACACCCCTATAAACACCCCTATGGACATCTCTATGGACACCCCTATAGACACCCCTATGGACACCCCTATAGACACCCTTATAGACACCCCTATAGACACCCCCATGGACACCAATATGGGCCCTGGTCAAAAGAAGTACATTATGTGAACATATGTTGTAGAGGTTAAATCCAAAATGACACTCAATTCCCTACATAGTGCTCGTTGGGCTCTGGTCAAATGTAGTGCACTATATAGGGTATAGGGGGCCACTATCTTGTACGTAACATCTCATCTGTGACATTTGACAATACGTAAACTTGTTTTTCTCCACCTCCTCCTTTTCCTCCACTTCCTTGTCCTCCTTCCTATTCTCCTCCTCCTCCACCTCCTTCTCCTCCTTCCTATTCTCCTCCTCCTCCACCTCCTTCTCCTCCTTCCTATTCTCCTCCTCCACCTCCTTTTCCTCCTTCCTATTCTCCTCCTCCTTCCTATTCTCCTTCTCCTCCTCCCCCTCCTCCTCCTCCTTTTTCTCCACTTTCTTCTCGTCCAGGACACCAGCGGTCCTCTGTTCCTGTCCTGTATCTGTTTGGATCGGTTCGTGGCGGTCCTCTTCCCTCTATCCTACGGCCAGCTGAAGGACACCAAGTACAGGGTGTCTCTCTCGGCGGTGGTCCTGGGGCTCACCTTCACCTACGCCTCCGCCAAGACCATCGGGGGCCTGCACAACTTCGAGAAGGTCAATCCATAAATCAATCAATCACTCAATCAATAGATGAATCAATCAATCCCACTTTATTGTATAGCACATATTGGACAAAAGTAGCAGTAACACTTCACAGTATAACATAATAAATAAATAACGTAAATCAATTAATAAAAACAACTAAAACAAAAAGTTAAAGTTAAAACACGAAATAAAAACACGGCCAAAAAGGTGCATTTGCATATTTCTTTGATAAATCTTCTGCTACCCTCAGGTCTTCACAGGGACGATCCTGGCAACGTTTGGATGGATGGTGTTGTGTAACGGAGCCATCCTGGTGGCCCTGAAGAGGTCTAGTGGCTCTGGGAAGGACGACATGCACCCCATGAAGAAGAAAGCCTTCAAGATGGTGAAGTCGGTCCTGTCCATCATCGTGTTCAACTACTTGCCTCCGGTGGCTCTGTTCCCTTTTGAGGTGATGACCTGGGTGGGGGAATTGTCCATCGAAATAGAATAGATAGAATCACAGACCCATTGACTTCTCCCATTGACCCATTGACTTGACTCCTATTGACTCATTGACCCATTGACTTGACTCCTATTGACTCATTGACCCATTGTTTTGACTCACATTGATTCCATTGAATCACAGACCAATTGACTTGACTCTCATTGACTCATTGACTCATTGACGACTCCCTTTGAATCACAGATCCATTGACTTGACTCTCATTGACCCATTGACTTGACTCCCATCGACTCATTGACCCATTGATTTGACTCCCATTGACTCATTGACCCATTGACTTGACTCCCAATGACTCATTGACCCATTGTTTTGACTCACATTGACTCCCATTGAATCACAGACCCATTGACCCATTGACTTGACTCCCATTGACTCATTGACTTGACTCCCAATGACTCATTGACCCATTGACTTGACTCCCATTGACTCATTGACCCATTGACTTGAATGAGGACTCCCGTTCTAGTGATTATATTTCTTGTCCTTGATGATGTTGCCTGATGTATAAAGACACATTCCTAGATGGCTTGTCTACAGGTCTGAACAGTAACAGTAACTTTCCCCCCAAATCCCATGTTTGCTAGAAATCCTGGTTGGAAGATTCCCAGAATAGGAAGGGAATGAACAGGAAACCCAGAATACTCGCAACAAGGATTTCTGGAAAAACCTGTGAATGTTGGGAAAGTCACCAGAGCGTTGCAACCCTACAGTAGCACTGTCCTCAGTGATGTTGGGAAAGTCACCAGAGCGTTGCAACCCTACAGTAGCACTGTCCTCTGTGATGTTGGGAAAGTCACCAGAGCGTTGCAACCCAGAGCACTGCAACCCTAGTAGCACTGTCAGTAGCACTGTCCTCAGTGATGTTGGGAAAGTCACCAGAGCGTTGCAACCCTACAGTAGCACTGTCCTCAGTGATGTTGGGAAAGTCACCAGAGCGTTGCAACCCTACAGTAGCACTGTCCTCAGTGATGTTGGGAAAGTCACCAGAGCGTTGCAACCCTACAGTAGCACTGTCCTCAGTGATGTTGGGAAAGTCACCAGAGCGTTGCAACCCTACAGTAGCACTGTCCTCAGCGATGTTGCGAAAGTCACCAGAGCGTTGCAACCCTACAGTAGCACTGTCCTCAGTGATGTTGGGAAAGTCACCAGAGCGTTGCAACCCTACAGTAGCACTGTCCTCAGTGATGTTGGGAAAGTCACCAGAGCGTTGCAACCCTACAGTAGCACTGTCCTCAGTGATGTTGGGAAAGTCACCAGAGCGTTGCAACCCTACAGTAGCACTGTCCTCTGTGATGTTGCCAGATGAACAAAGATACAATCCTGTTATATTTGTTGCACGTAGCACTGCAGTTGAGTGTTCTGATGTCCCCTTCCAGGACCACTACCCTCCGGATACGTTCCGCTGCCTGGTGCAGCCGGTGGGGTACGCCTTCGTTAACATCAGCAGTAGTATCCAGCCCATCATCTACCTCTCTAGACTGGAGAAGATCCCTTTCCTTCCTGAGGCCTGGAGCAAGTGGGGCTCCTCCTCCTCCTCCAAGGTGAAGGGCAAGGAGGTGAAGGACAAGGAGGTGAAGGACAAGGAGGTGAAGGTGGAGACCATCTCGCCTGCCTGAATGGTGAACGGGCATCAACGTTTCTTGTGAAATTAAGTGATAGGTTCTCAAAACACAGTTGTTATAAATGTATCAACTGGACGATGGAATACAATGAATGGCCAGGAAACAATGGATGACAGTAATGTGCTTACATTCCACATAGCTAATATATATCCTGTATATGGTATAGGTTAAGGAGAAACAACAAAAATCTCAAACAAATCTCTCTCTCACTTCCTGGAACTATTACGTTAGGACTGAGATGACATCGTGTGTACAACATGAGAACTACATGTCACACCTGTAAAATACTCAATATGTTTTGTGTGAATCATTTGGAGGGAAATAAATACGTAATAAAGCTCTTATAAACAGTTATTTTTCCAGTGTTTTGTTTTCCAGTTTTCTTAGAAATGTATAATGATGATATGTTATGATGGAGAGAAGAACCAGATCATTAGTCTGTTATTATGGAGAGGAGAACCAGATGATGTCTAGTCTGTTATGATGGAGAGGAGAACCAGATCATTAGTCTGTTATGATGGAGAGGAGAACCAGATCAGTCTGTTATGATGGAGAGGAGAACCAGATCATCAGTCTGTTATGATGGAGAGGAGAACCAGATCATTAGTCTGTTATGATGGAGAGGAGAACCAGATCATTAGTCTGTTATGATGGAGAGGAGAACCAGATCATTAGTCTGTTATGATGGAGAGGAGAACCAGATCATTAGTCTGTTATGATGGAGAGGAGAACCAGATCATTAGTCTGTTATGATGGAGAGGAGAACCAGATCATTAGTCTGTTATGATGGAGAGGAGTACCAGATCATTAGTCTGTTATGATGGAGAGGAGAACCAGATCATTAGTCTGTTATGATGGAGAGGAGAACCAGATGATGTTTAGTCTGTTATGATGGAGAGGAGAACCAGATCATTAGTCTGTTATGATGGAGAGGAGTACCAGATGATGTTTAGTCTGTTATGATGGAGAGGAGAACCAGATCATTAGTCTGTTATGATGGAGAGGAGAACCAGATCATTAGTCTGTTATGATGGAGAGGAGAACCAGATCATTAGTCTGTTATGATGGAGAGGAGTACCAGATCATTAGTCTGCTATGATGGAGAGGAGAACCAGATCATTAGTCTGTTATGATGGAGAGGAGAACCAGATCATTAGTCTGTTATGATGGAGAGGAGAACCAGATCATTAGTCTGTTATGATGGAGAGGAGAACCAGATGATGTTTAGTCTGTTATGATGGAGAGGAGAACTAGATCATTAGTCTGTTATGATGGAGAGGAGAACCAGATCATTAGTCTGCTATGATGGAGAGGAGAACCAGATCATTAGTCTGTTATGATGGAGAGGAGAACCAGATCATTAGGCTGTTGTGATGGAGAGGAGAACCAGATCATTAGTCTGTTATGATGGAGAGGAGAACCAGATCATTAGTCTGTTATGATGGAGAGGAGAACCAGATCATTAGTCTGTTGTGATGGAGAGGAGAACCAGATCATTAGTCTGTTATGATGGAGAGGAGAACCAGATCATTAGTCTGTTATGATGGAGAGGAGAACCAGATCATTCTGTTATGATGGAGAGGAGAACCAGATCATTAGTCTGCTATGATGGAGAGGAGAACCAGATCATTAGTCTGTTATGATGGAGAGGAGAACCAGATCATTAGTCTGTTATGATGGAGAGGAGAACCAGATCATTAGTCTGTTATGATGGAGAGGAGAACCAGATCATTAGTCTGTTATGATGGAGAGGAGAACCAGATCATTAGTCTGTTATGATGGAGAGGAGAACCAGATCATTAGTCTGTTATGATGGAGAGGAGAACCAGATCATTAGTCTGTTATGATGGAGAGGAGAACCAGATCATTAGTCTGTTATGATGGAGAGGAGAACCAGATCATTAGTCTGTTATGATGGAGAGGAGAACCAGATGATGTCTAGTCTGTTGTGATGGAGAGGAGAACCAGATCATTAGTCTGCTATGATGGAGAGGAGAACCAGATCATTAGTCTGTTATGATGGAGAGGAGAATCATTAGTCTGTTATGATGGATGATGTCTAGTCTGTTATGATGGAGAGGAGAACCAGATCATTAGTCTGTTATGATGGAGAGGAGTACCAGATGATGTCACAGATGTGTCTAGTGTTATGGTGTTGTAATTAAAGACTGACACAAACTGTTGGGTGGCAGCTAGTTCACACAACCATTTAGAGGTACTACGTATAAACCCAGTATTACTACCAGGGTTTGGGTAGACTGCAACAAGAATAGTCCACATTGAAAATATAAGACATTGTTGAATTGAAATGTACATTCACCTAACTTCACCTGAACCTTGATTTACTCCCCTGTTGTAAGTCGGCTGGTATTGAAGTCAAAAACAGACATAGTAGAAATATATAGAAGGAAACTCCAGGTACACGGATATATTTGAGGTTAATCCTTTATTAAAAACAGTGAAAGAAAGTTCAGAGGCCACACATAATGATGCAATCTAGTTCAATTACAGGACTACATGTCAGTCAGTTTGGTAAAGCGTGTGCATGTAACAATATAAACATTACACCTCGGACACATTTAGCTACGGTCTTATTAATGTTACCTCCTGTTGTACACATCTCCTTGACTTGTGTCCCAAAACTCTCTCTTTCTTTCCTGAAGTGTGCTCTCGTTCACTACTCCATACGAATGTAAAATACATGGATATGTGTTGGCATATGGGCTGGATTCTAGAGGGAGTTCCATATTCCAGTCATGTCCTCTGAAATCCATAAAGGAAAGTGAACGAGTGCACACTTCGGGAGAACGGAGAGATTATTGGGACGCAGCCCATACATCCCACCACACAGGTATCGTTATCATACAACCTATTGTTTTAAACAGTATAACTCATGTTTCTCTCTACATTCCTGAAACCAAACATTTGATTCCACAGTTGGATGTTGAACGACAGGTGGTCAGAACCAGAACCAGAACCAGAACCATGCAGTGATAGTTTGGTACTGATGATGTTTCCAGTTGAGATACACTGCTTTGCGTTGTGTCTCAATACTCGTCATTGGCTTCCTTCCTCGTCTCCTTTCCTTCATTAGCACTGAGGAAGTATCAGGTGTTTTGAGTTGATAGACACCGGCTGGGTCTCATTACTCTTTCATTACTTCCTTTACTTGTCTCCTCCCCTCATTTCCTTTCCTTCGGGACCTCTAACAGGTGAAAGGATTGGGTGGCTTTCCACCATATTGCTTTTTTTACCTACAGTATCACTTCTTTCCATATCACTGATCATGAAGGAAAAGGACACAAGGAAAGGACACAAGGAAAGGGAGCTAGTTGCGACTATCGAGACACAGCCACTGCTAAAAGGCCATTGTTGTTGTTTTTTCCATTCTTTTTTTATTGTCTTGGTGACATAACCTCAATCTCAGAGAACAAGACAACAAACTGTGGGTTATGGAACGGAACTTCCACACAGCTGTCGCTATGGAGACGCAGTTCTAACAGAAGTCACGGAACATATGTGATATGACAGCGTAGTAAGTATTCACAGAACTCAACAGTAAGGAAGGAAGGAATCCTCATAGACAAAGCCTTGAACGAGCTTCAACTGACACAGACATACTATAGTAAGCTCTGGCTTGGTCCAGCGGATTTGTTTGTGTGTGTGTGTGTGTGTGTGTGTGTGTGTGTGTGTGTGTGTGTGTGTGTGTGTGTGTGTGTGTGTGTGTGTGTGTGTGTGTGTGTGTGTGTGTGTGTGTGTGTGTGTGTGTGTGTGTGTGTGTGTGTGTGTGTCAGTCAGCAGATGTGGAGAAGGACATCAAAGGAGAGTGCAATATTTATTTCAGCTTAAAGATTTACAAGGTTTTATAATAACAGCAAAAGCAGACGTCTCGGCGTCGCCATGACAGCTCGTGCAGGTCCTAACGCTTCTTCCTCTACCTCGGTATCCGTAACAGAAAATGGGCTTTTCCAGTACAAAATCATCTTCAAAACAGACAGACAGTTCATCAGAGCACGTCAGTATAAGGGACAAACCGTTTCTGTACACAGGGTCATCACCATGGTGACACGATGTCATCAGGATGAGACGCTTTGGATCAGGGCACATCGTCCATGTTATCCTCTCTCTCTCTCTCTCTGAAGTATACACATACAGGGCACTTACTGTAGCCATGGCGATACAGCTATAGACACAGCTAGGGCTAGGTTCCAATACCCTCGTCTGGCTTCTTCTCCTCAACTCTGGGAACTGTTGTGAGCAAAAATACACATTTCTGTCCCGTCTCAGATAATGAACACAAACGTCTTCATCTCTCTTCGTGTCCTTGAGGACCACTGATCCCAAAAATAAACGGATGGAACCAATTTGACGAGCAGCCAATGTCATACCGGCATATTGAACGTCACTATCCGGTCTCTCCAGATTTCAGTGGTCAGGAAGGATACAAGGAAATAGGATACAAGGAAATAGGACATGAGAGAATTCATCTTTTACAGAGTATTGGAACTCAGGGATAGAAAGGTTCATTGCATCATCATCATTATCATCATCATCATAGCTCATGCTGTATGTCTGTACACCTACACACCCAACGGTAGCGCCTTGGCTTTGTAGTGCTGTCTAATCGGCTACGGCAAGCTCTTTGGAACAAACTGAACTGCATCTACAAGTCTCTGCCATTTCACCTCAAAACCTGCTATCCTTCCCAGGAAGGGGAGATTCTCCCAGTTGAGAATCTCCCCTTTGTTCACATTCTGACAAATGCTAAATATCAACAGAGAAACGTAAGTACACACACAGCTGTATTAGAAAACAGATAAACTAGAACATTTTGCGGTTAATCAGTAGAGCAATCCCAGAACATTGACTGAAGCTGAGTTGTAAGTGTTTTCTTTCTTTTTTTACGCACACTGCATAGCATCCTACATACAGTCTGTCTGGTTGTCTCTCTCAATCTGTCTGTCGGTCTTTTAAAGGGTCGTTGGTAGTTTTTAGGTAAACGTAGTCAGCCAACCACTGTGTTCTTCTGAGCCTAGTCCCCAGCCACGTTGTTCTTTTCACATCCTCGTAACGTTCTCTAAAACGCTCTCTGTGACGTTCTCTGAACGTTCTCTACTGGCGGCGCTTGTCTTTGGCTGGATCTTCTGTAGGAGATGTCTGAGCCGGCGAGCTATGAGGGCTGAGGGAGAGAGGGAGGGAGGGAAGGAGGAGAGAGGGAGGGAAGGAGGAGAGCGGGAAGGAGGAGAGAGGGAGAGAGGGAGGAGAGAGGGAGGGAAGGAGCAGAGAGGGAGGGAAGGAGGAGAGGTGAGGGAAGAGAGGAGAGAGGGAAGGAGGAGAGAGGGAGGGAAGGAGGAGAGAGGGAGGGAAGGAGGAGAGAGGGAGAGAGGGAGGAGAGAGGGAGGGAAGGAGGAGAGAGGGAGGGAAGGAGGAGAGAGGGAGGGAAGGAGGAGAGCGGGAAGGAGGAGAGAGGGAGAGAGGGAGGAGAGAGGGAGGGAAGGAGCAGAGAGGGAGGGAAGGAGGAGAGAGGAGAGGTAAGGAGGAGAGAGGAGAGGTAAGGAGGAGAGAGGAGAGGTAAGGAGCAGAGAGGGAGGGAAGGAGGAGAGAGGAGAGGTAAGGAGGAGAGAGGAGAGGGAAGACTATACCTATCAAATACTCAGAGGCCATATTCCATCTAGATACAGATGAGTTGTGAGTGGAAGTAAGTGCTGATCATACATACTCACTGTGTGGCCCGGTTAGGGTCCATGGCTGGGTCAGGTGGTTCCCCCACCTCTGAGTCACTGAGAGGGGCTGTATCATCGGTGCTGCTCAGGGATCTGACCCCCTCCACCAGCTCCCTGGCCTCTGCAGCTAACTGGCAGGCTGGGTCTGGGATGGGAGAGGGGGTCTCTGGACTGTCTGTGGCTGGAGAGGTCCTGCTACTCCTGTTAGTACAAGGAAGCACACATACATACGTTCACACACACACACACACACACACACACACACACACACACACACACACACACACACACACACACACACACACACACACACACACACACACACACACACACACACACACACACACACACACACACCCAGACCCTCCGGTCAGATCAACAGACAGAATGAACAAACATTTGAAGAATTGTCATTAAGGAGTTACATTAGAAGATAAGCACTTACCCATTTTCCATTCCAAACAAACTGGGGGTGGTGAGCACTTTGTGAACATTCTGAGAAATAAACACATTCAGCCAGTCAGTTAGCCAGCCAGTCAGTTAGCCAGTTAACCAGCCAGTCAGTCAGCCAGTTAACCAGCCAGTCAGTTAGCCAGGTAACCAGCCAGTCAGTTAGCCAGGTAACCAGCCAGTCCGTTAGCCAGGTAACCAGCCAGTCAGTTAGCCAGGTAACCAGCCAGTCAGTTAGCCAGTCAGTTAGCCAGCCAGTCAGTCAGCCAGTTAACAAGCCAGTCAGTTAGCCAGCCAGTCAGTCAGCCAGTTAACCAGCCAGTCAGTTAGACAGTTAACCAGCCAGTCAGTTAGCCAGTCAGTTAGCCAGCCAGTCAGTCAGCCAGTTAACCAGCCAGTCAGTTAGCCAGTTAACCAGCCAGTCAGTTAGCCAGTTAGCCAGCCAGTCAGTTAGCCAGTTAACCAGCCAGCCAGTTAGCCAGTCAGTTAGCCAGCCAGTCAGTTAGCCAGCCAGTCAGTCAGCCAGTTAACCAGCCAGTCAGTCAGCCAGTCAGTTAGCCAACCAGTCAGTCAGCCAGTTCACCAGTCAGTCAGTTAGCCAGTTAGCCAGCCAGTCAGTCAGCCAGTCAGTCAGCCAGTTAGCAAGCCAGTCAGTCAGCCAGTCAGTTAGCCAGTCAGCCAGTCAGTCAGCCAGTTAGCCAGCCAGTCAGTCAGTCAGTTAGCCAGCCAGTCAGTCAGCCAGTTAACCAGCCAGTCAGTTAGCCAGCCAGTCAGTCAGCCAGTTAGCAAGCCAGTCAGTCAGCCAGTCAGTTAGCCAGTCAGTCAGCCAATTAGCTAGTCAGCACAGAAATCCACATACATAAAACTATAAAGTATTTTTGAACCACTAGGTGGCAGTACAGGTTCAGAACATAACAGAGCATGCCCAGAGAGGCATCAGCTAGGGCTCACAGGTAGGTGTGTTACAGAACCTGTGTGACTGTGTTTACAGTTGAGAGGTGGGCAGGTGAGTGTTGTTGTAAAGGTGTGTTACAGGTGTAATGTTACCTGTGTGAAGCCCAGGAGTTATTTGTATGAGAGGTGGACAGGTGAGTGTTGTTGTAAAGGTGTGTTGGGGGTGAGTCACAGGTGTGTTACAGGTGTAGTGTACCTGTGCGAATCCCAGTAGTTTCTTGTTGGAGATCTCCAGGTGTCTTCTGCTCAGCTCAGACCTCCTCAGCTGACAGTCAATCATTGACAACTTCCTGTTTAACTCCATCACATCTTCCTGGAGTATAACACACAGAATCACTTCCTGTTTAACTACATCACATCTTCCTGGAGTATAACACACACAATCACTTCCTGTTAAACTCCATCACATCTTCCTGGAGTATAACACACAGAATCACTTCCTGTTTAACTACATCACATCTTCCTGGAGTATAACACACAGAATCACTTCCTGTTTAACTCCATCACATCTTCCTGGAGTATAACACACAGAATCACTTCCTGTTTAACTACATCACATCCTTTTGGGGTACAACACACAGAATCACTTCCTGTTTAACTCCATCACATCCTTTTGGGGTACAACACACAGAATCACTTCCTGTTAAACTACATCACATCTTCCTGGGGTACAACACACAGAATCACTTCCTGTTAAACTACATCACATCTTCCTGGAGTACAACACACAGAATCACTTCCTGTTTAACTCCATCACATCTTCCTGGAGTATAACACACAGAATCACTTCCTGTTTAACTCCATCACATCTTCCTGGAGTATAACACACAGAATCACTTCCTGTTTAACTCCATCACATCTTCCTGGAGTAAAACACACAGAATCACTTCCTGTTTAACTCCATCACATCCTCCTGACTAGTGTTGTCCTGCTGGGTCACAGTATTTTAGGGTAGAAAAGACTAGTGTTGTCCTGCTGGGTCACAGTATTTTAGGGTAGAAAAGACTAGTGTTGTCCTGCTGGGTCACAGTATTTTAGGGTAGAAAAGACTAGTGTTGTCCTGCTGGGTCACAGTATTTTAGGGTAGAAAAGACTAGTGTTGTCCTGCTGGGTCACAGTATTTTAGGGTAGAAAAACTAGTGTTGTCCTGCTGGGTCACAGTATTTTAGGGTAGAAAAAACTAGTGTTGTCCTGCTGGAGTGTTTCAGAAATGGAGAAGTCTGCTGCCCTCCACTGCAACCAACCTGCACATCTTTCTGACTGCTTTGTCATCACTTGTGTCTGCAGCCACCCAGACGACTCTAGTCTTTTCTTCCATTAACTGGTTTTAAGTCTACCTTAGTAGCTTCCAGACCCTTCTGTTTCTTGTGTCTGCAGCCACCCAGACGACTCTAGTCTTTTCTTCCATTAACTGGTTTTAAGTCTACCTTAGTAGCTTCCAGACCCTTCTGTTTCTTGTGTCTGCAGCCACCCAGACGACTCTAGTCTTTTCTTCCATTAACTGGTTTTAAGTCTACCTTAGTAGCTTCCAGACCCTTCTGTTTCTTGTGTCTGCAGCCACCCAGACGACTCTAGTCTTTTCTTCCATTAACTGGTTTTAAGTCTACCTTAGTAGCTTCCAGACCCTTCTGTTTCTTGTGTCTGCAGCCACCCAGACGACTCTAGTCTTTTCTTCCATTAACTGGTTTTAAGTCTACCTTAGTAGCTTCCAGACCCTTCTGTTTCTTGTGTCTGCAGCCACCCAGACGACTCTAGTCTTTTCTTCCATTAACTGGTTTTAAGTCTACCTTAGTAGCTTCCAGACCCTTCTGTTTCTTGTGTCTGCAGCCACCCAGACGACTCTAGTCTTTTCTTCCATTAACTGGTTTTAAGTCTACCTTAGTAGCTTCCAGACCCTTCTGTTTCTTGTGTCTGCAGCCACCCAGACGACTCTAGTCTTTTCTTCCATTAACTGGTTTTAAGTCTACCTTAGTAGCTTCCAGACCCTTCTGTTTCTTGTGTCTGCAGCCACCCAGACGACTCTAGTCTTTTCTTCCATTAACTGGTTTTAAGTCTACCTTAGTAGCTTCCAGACCCTTCTGTTTCTTGTGTCTGCAGCCACCCAGACGACTCTAGTCTTTTCTTCCATTAACTGGTTTTAAGTCTACCTTAGTAGCTTCCAGACCCTTCTGTTTCTTGTGTTGGTTCTGCAGCCACCCAGACGACTCTAGTCTTTTCTTCCATTAACTGGTTTTAAGTCTACCTTAGTAGCTTCCAGACCCTTCTGTTTCTTGTGTCTGCAGCCACCCAGACTGACTCTAGTCTTTTCTTCCATTAACTGGTTTTAAGTCTACCTTAGTAGCTTCCAGACCCTTCTGTTTCTTGTGTCTGCAGCCACCCAGACGACTCTAGTCTTTTCTTCCATTAACTGGTTTTAAGTCTACCTTAGTAGCTTCCAGACCCTTCTGTTTCTTGCCCGCCAGTTGGTTCTTCAGGTCTTTGATCTCAGCCTCTAGCAGTGTAATGACCTCTTCATAGTCCTGCTCTGCACTGTTACTCTGTCTGTCTCTCTGCACTGCCTCCGCTACCTGCAGGGGTAGAAGAAGAAGAAGAAGAAGAAGAAGAAGAAGAAGAAGAAGAGATGAAAAAGTACCCAACGGAAATTCAACTTTACCAGCCACATACCAGCCGTACTGCAGACATTTACATGAGTACACATACTGTACACAGAGAGACCATGGAGCAGCTGCGGGGGTGAAGTCTCTTGTCTTGTTTCGGGGTTTATTAGTGGATAAATATTACCTGCACACGAGTCTTCAGACGACTGTTCTCCTCCACCGTCGCACACGCTTTCTGATGGAGGGAGGGAGAGGGAGGGAGGGAGGGAGGGAGGGAGGGAGGGAGGGAGGGAGGGAGGGAGGGAGGGAGGGGAGGATGGAGAGAGAGAGAGGGAGGGAGGGAGGGAGGGATGGAGAGAGGGAGGGAGGGAGGGAATGAGGATGAGGGAGGGAATGAGGGATGGATGATGAGAGAGGGATATGGGGGTAGGGAGGGAATGAGGGAGGGAATGAGGGAGGGAGAGAGATGGGAGAGGGAGGGAGGGATGGAGAGAGAGAGAGCGAGAGGGAATGAGGGAGGGAGGGATGGAGAGAGAGGGAGGGAATGAGTGAAGGAAAAAGAGCAAGAATGAGTGTGTTAATACAACTATGCCTGGCAAAGATATGAAAAGATAGGATACGATACTATATGATAAGGTAGAATAAGATATAAGATATGACAAGATACGATAGAATACAATAAGATACGATAGGATACGATAGAATACAATAAGATAGGATATGATAGGATAAGATGAGATACAATATGGAGGGAAAAGGTTAGGATAAGGTGGGATACGATGAGATACGATATGCTGGGATATGGTGGGATATGATGGGATATGGTGGGATATGGTGGGATATGATGGGATATGATGGGATATGGTGGGATATGATGGGATATGATGGGATATGGTGGGATATGATGGGATATGATGGGATATGATGGGATACGGTGGGATATGATGGGATATGATGGGATATGATGGGATATGGTGGGATATGGTGGGATATGCTAGGATATGATGGGATATGATGGGATATGATGGGATACGGTGGGATATGGTGGGATATGGTGGGATATGCTAGGATATGATGGGATATGATGGGATATGATGGGATATGATGGGATATGCTGGGATATGCTAGGATATGATGGGATATGCTGGGATATGATGGGATACGATGGGATATGATGGGATACGATGGGATATGATGGGATATGGTGGGATATGATGGGATATGATGGGATATGATGGGATATGATGGGATATGCTGGGATATGATGGGATACGATGGGATATGATGGGATATGATGGGATACGATGGGATATGATGGGATATGATGGGATATGATGGGATATGATGGGATATGGTGGGATATGATGGGATATGATGGGATATGATGGGATATGATGGGATACGGTGGGATATGATGGGATATGATGGGATATGATGGGATACGGTGGGATACGGTGGGATATGATGGGATATGATGGGATATGATGGGATATGATGGGATATGATGGGATACGGTGGGATATGATGGGATATGATGGGATATACTAAATACAATATAATACTGCTTCATCAACCTATTCTTAAGGATTGTGATTGGCTGAGTCTAGTTCACTCACCTCTGAGGTGTTGTGTAGCTCCTCCTCCAGGGTCGACTTGCTGTGCTCTGTGTCCCGGGGTGGTGTAGGAAAACCATCAGGTTGACTGACCTGGGGTAGTGTAGGAAAACCAGCAGGTTGATTGACCTGGTGTAGTGTAGGAAAACCAGCAGGCTGACTGACCTGGGGTAGTGTAGGAAAACCAGCAGGCTGACTGATCTGGGGTAGTGTAGGAAAACCATCAGGTTGACTGACCTGGGGTAGTGTAGGAAAACCAGCAGGCTGACTGACCTGGGGTAGTGTAGGAAAACCAGCAGGCTGACTGATATGGGGTAGTGTAGGAAAACCAACAGGTTGACTGACCTGGGGTAGTGTAGGAAAACCAGCAGGTTGACTGATATGGGGTAGTGTAGGAAAACCAACAGGTTGACTGACCTGGGGTAGTGTAGGAAAACCAACAGGTTGACTGACCTGGGGTAGTGTAGGAAAACCAGCAGGCTGACTGATCTGGGGTAGTGTAGGAAAACCAGCAGGCTGACTGTGATTGGACTGTGAACAAAGTTGAAGTCAATTCAATGTTACTCTGATACACACTGCACATTGTAAAATAGTAACATTGTATATTTAAGCAATAAGGCCAGAGGGGGTGTGGCCAATATAAACTATAGACTATATAAACCTCCTCTCACTGTCAACTGCCTTCAATTTTAGCAAACTTAACTTAATGTGTAAATATTTGTACGAACATAACAAGATTCAACAACTGAGACATACAGTAAAGTGAACAAGGTCCACAGACACGTGACTAACAGAAGTGGAATAATGTGTCCCCTGAACAAAGGGGGAGGGGTCAAAATCAAAAGTAACAGTCAAGTATCTGGTGTGGCCACCAGCTGCGTTAACTACTGCAGTGCATCTCCTCCTCATGGACTGCACCAGATTTGCCCGTTCTTGCTGTGAGATGTTACCTCACTCTTCCACCAAGGCACCTGCAAGTTCTTGGACATTTCTGGGGGGGCCTTAGCCCTCTGATCCAACAGGTCCCAGACGTGCTCAATGGGATTGAGATCCGGGCTCTTCGCTGGCCATGGCCAAGACATTCCTGTCTTGCAGGAAATTACGCACAGAACGAGCAGTATGGCTGGTGGCATTGTCATGCTGGAGGGTCATGTCAGGATGAGCCTGCAGGAAGGGTACCACATGAGGAAAGAGGATGTCTTCCCTGTAACACAGCATTGAGATTGCCTGTAATGACAACAAGCTCAGTCTGATGATGCTGTGACACACTGCCCCAGACCATGATGGACCCTCCACCTCCAAATCGATCCCGCTCCAGAGTACAGGCCTCAGTGTAACGCTCATTCCTTTGGCGATAAACGCGAATCCGACCATCAACCCTGGTGAGACAAAACCACGACTCGTCAGTGAAGAGCACTTTTTTGCCAGTCCTGTCTGGTCCAGCGACGGTGGGTTTGTGCCCATAAGCAAAGTTGTTGCCGGTAATGTCTGGTGAGGACCTGCCTTACAACAGGCCTACAAGCCCTCAGTCCAGCCTTTCTCAGCCTATTGCGGACAGTCTGAGCACTGATGGAGGGATTCATTTGGGAAGACCACACTTCTCCAGCGTGCCAGTGACCATCGAAGGGGCCAGTGACCATCGAAGGGGAACATTTGCCCACAAACATTTGCCCACAGAAGTCGGTTACAACGCCGAACTGCAGTCAGGTCACGACACTGGCGAGGATGATGCAGATGAACTTCCCTAAGGCAGTTTCTGACCGTTTGTGCAGTAACTCTTCGGTTGTGCAAACCCACAGTTTCATCAGTTGTCCGGGTGGCTGGTCTCAGACGACAATCTCACAGGTGAAGAAGCCTGATGTGTAGGTCCAGGTGGCTGGTCTCAGACCATCCCACAGGTGAAGAAGCCAGTTGTGTAGGTCCAGGTGGCTGGTCTCAGACCATCCCACAGGTGAAGAAGCCAGTTGTGTAGGTCCAGGTGGCTGGTCTCAGACCATCCCACAGGTGAAGAAGCCTGATGTGGAGGTCCTGGGCTGGTTATTCATGGTCTGCGGTTGTGAGGTTAGACGTCCTGCCAAATTCTCTAAAACAATGTTGGAAGCGGCTTATGGTAGAGAAATTAACATTAAATGATCTGGCAACAGCTCTGGTGGACATTCCTGTAGTCGGCATGCCAATTACACGCTCCCTCAAAACTAGAGATATTTGTGGCGTTGTGTTGTGTGACAAAACTTCACATTTTAGAGTGGCCTTTTATTGCTCCCAGCACAAGGTGCACCTGTGTAATGATCATGCTGTTTAATCAGCTTGTTGTTGATACACCACACCTGTCAGGTGGATGGATTATCTTGGTAAAGGAGAAATGCTCACTAACGGTGATGTAAACACATTTGACCACAACATTTGAGAGAAATCAGCTTTTTGTGTGTATGGAACATTTCTGGGATCTTTTATTTCAGCTCATGAAACATGGGACCAACACTTTACACGTTGCGTTTATATTTATGTTCAGTATAACGATAAATATATATTATGTTATTTGTTCAACATTTTCATTTCAGTATGATTTATTATTACGTTGACATTATATTTAGTTGTAAATTAAAAAGTGATGCATTATGTTGAGAAAAGCTATTAGTTTAGCCAGTGGTTATAACACTACCAGTTGCAGTGGATGTGGAATGAGTGGTAAGAAAGTTGGATGTAATTGAATGTGATATTCAGCTCTCTCTACTAACCCCCACACACTGACACACACACACACACTGACACACACTGACACACACACTGACACACACTGACACACACACTGACACACACACTGACACACACACACACACACACACACACTGACACACACTGACACACACACTGACACACACTGACACACACACTGACACACACACTGACACACACACACAGCTCTCTACTAACCCCCACACACACTGACACACACACACACACACACACACTGACACACACACACACTGACACACACACACACACACACACACACACTGACACACACACACACACACACACACTGACACACACACACACTGACACACACACACACTGACACACACACACACACACACACACTGACACACACACTGACACACACACTGACACACACACTGATCCCCCCACACACACACTGACACACACACTGACACACACACACACACTGACACACACACTGACACACACACACTGACACACACACTGACACACACACTGACACACACACTGACACACACACTGACACACACACACTAACCCCCACACACACTGACACACACACACACACACACACACTACACCCCACACACACACTGACACACACACACACACACACACACACACTAACCCCCACACACACACACACTGACACACACACACACACTGACCCCCCCACACACACACTGACACACACACACACACACACTGACACACACACACACACTGACACACACACACACACTGACACACACACACACACACACATCCCCCCAACACACACACTGACACACACACACACACTGACACACACACACACACTGACACACACACACACACTGACACACACACACACACTGACACACACACACTGACACACACACACACACACACTGACACACACACACACACTGACACACACACTGACAAACACACACACACACACACACACACACACTGACACACACACTGACACACACACACACACACTGACACACACACACACAGAGATGTGATGTTTGGACAGGAGTGTGAGTTCACCTTGAGTTGTTTAATCTGGTTCTGCAGCTGTTTCACCTCCGCCTGAAAGTGCTCCAGTTCTTCACTACTGTAGGAATCTGAATCAAAGGTCTGATACACAGCAATGAGGTTAGACTGGAGCTAGGGACTGTACGTGTACACCCCCCACACACACACACACACACCCCATGTAAACACACCCCATGTACACACACCCCATGTACACACACCCCATGTACACACACACTCACACACACACACCCCATGTACACACACCCCATGTACACACACCCCATGTACACACACCCCATGTACACACACACTCACACACACACACCCCATGTACACACACCCCATGTACACACACACTCACACACACACACCCCATGTACACACACACTCACACACACACACAAATCCCATGCACACACACACACAAACCCCATGTACACAAACCCCATGTACACACACCCCATGTACACACACCCCATGTACACACACACTCACACACACATACACACACCCCATGCACACACACACTCACAAACCCCATGTACACACACACACACAAACCCCATGTACACACACCCCATGTACACACACCCCATGTACACACACACTCACACACACATACACACACCCCATGCACACACACACTCACACACACACACAAACCCCATGCACACACACACTCACACACACACACAAACCCCATGCACACACACACTCACACACACACACAAACCCCATGCAAACACACACACACACACACAAACCCCATGCACACACACACTCACAAACCCCATGTACACACACCCCATGTACACACACCCCATGTACACACACACTCACACACACACACAAAGCCCATGCAAACACACACTCACACACACAAACCCCATGCACACACACACTCACACACACACACACACACACAAACCCCATGCACACACACACACTCACAAACCCCATGTACACACACACTCACGCATACAAACCCCATGTACACAAATCCCATGCACACAAACCCCATGTACACAAACCCCATGCACACAAACACCATGCACACACACAAACCCCATGCACACACACACTCTCACGCATACAATGATGTGAGAAGCACACCCTTCATCTGACAGGGAACATTACAATGGACGTTTTAGAGGAAGGCAGCTCTCAAAGACTGTGTGCGCGTGTGTCAGTGTGTCAGTGTGTCAGTGTGTGTGTGTGTGTGTGTGAGTGTGTGTGTGTGTGGTGTGTGTGTGTGTGTGTGTGTGTGTGTGTGTGTGTGTGTGTGTGTGTGTGTGTGTGTGTGTGTGTGTGTGTGTGTGTGTGTGTGTGTGTGTGTGTGTGTGTGTGTGTGTGTGTGAGAGAGACACAGGGACCGTCACAATGAAGCTCTTAAAGACATCTTTGATGATTCCCTTGTGTTGCTGCAGGGTGTAAATCTCCTCTGAGAAACACTGTCTGTAAATCCTCTTCGCCAACTCAAACTTCACTAAGTCACACAAGCCTCAAAGTCAGGAGGAGCCTCAAGGACTCCATAACAAGAACTTAATAAACCCAGTACTTTGAAACAAGAAGCACAAGTCAATGTTGTTTTCTTACCGGGGAGTGGAAGGCAGAGGTGTCCATCAAGCTAGCTGCTTCGTGATAGGAGAACATGAACTCTTTCTGCCCTAGTCCCGCCTCCTCCAGATTCTCTTGGTAGACGTTGCGTGTGGCCTCAACAAAGTCTGCCCGGTGACAACAAACGCATAAGAAAAGTTATACTCTGTATAAACCACAGAGGACCCAATCAGAACCCCTATACCCTATGTAGTAGCTTGTGAATAAAATCTCTGCCAGCTCTGAGGATAACAGAGCACCACCGACACAGGCCGCTCCCGAGGACTCTGGGCTCTCGTTCTCCGTGGCCGTGGTATCTATGGAAACACTAGGTGTGTGGTAGCTATAGAGACACTAGGTGTGTGGTAGCTATAGAGACACTAGGTGTGTGGTAGCTATAGAGACACTAGGTGTGTGGTAGCTATAGAGACACTAGGTGTGTGGTAGCTATAGAGACACTAGGTGTGTGGTAGCTATAGAGACACTAGGTGTGTGGTAGCTATAGAGACACTAGGTGTGTGGTAGCTATAGAGACACTAGGTGTGTGGTAGCTATAGCGACACTAGGTGTGTGGTAGCTATAGAGACAGACACTAGGTGTGTGGTAGCTATAGAGACAGTAGGTGTGTGGTAGCTATAGAGACAGTAGGTGTGTGGTAGCTATAGAGACAGTATGTGTGTGTAGCTATAGAGACAGTAGGTGTGTGGTAGCTATAGAGACAGTAGGTGTGTGGTAGCTATAGAGACAGTAGGTGTGTGGTAGCTATAGAGACACTAGGTGTGTGGTAGCTATAGAGACAGTAGGTGTGTGGTAGCTATAGAGACAGTAGGTGTGTGGTAGCCATAGAGACAGTAGGTGTGTGGTAGCTATAGAGACAGTAGGTGTGTGGTAGCTATAGAGACAGTAGGTGTGTGGTAGCTATAGAGACAGTAGGTGTGTGATAGCTATAGAGACACTAGGTGTGTGGTAGCTATAGAGACAGTAGGTGTGTGGTAGCTATGGAGACAGTATACCTCCGTAGGACACGGTTCCCTGTGGGTCAGTGATAAGACTTTGTCTCAGCTTCCTCCTCTTCTCCTCCGTCACGTCCAGACCCAGGTACGACAACGCCTGGGGTGGGTTGGGGAGAGAGGGGGGGAAAGAGAGAGAGAGAGGGGGGCATAGAGAGGGGAGAGGGGGGGAAGAGAGGGGGAAAGAGAGGGGGAGCGAGACAGAGGAGAGAAAGCGTTTAGAAGAATTTACATCTCACATTATGGTAAATCCCTGCTCACTGAGGACATGGCGTATGAGAGACAGTACATCTTGTCACGGTATTACAAAACAAAACCCTCTTCTGTGTGGTTGAAGACCCATATCCTGCAGGGGGCAGTATAACAGCAGTATTACACCACAAATCTCTCTTCTCCTTAAACTTGGTTGTCCTGAAGACAACTCTCTCTGTCTCTGTCTCTGTCTCTGTGTCTCTCTCTCTCTCTCTGTTCAATCATTTGTAAAGAATATACTGTCTTCATGAGAGAGATCATAGTATAAAGTGTCTGTGTGTTATTCAACCCAATCTAACCCTGTCTCTGTCACCACAGTTAACCAGTACAGTAAAGCTGTAGAGCATTGTGTCTGTGTGTTATTCAACCCAATCTAACCCTGTCTCTGTCACCACAGTTAACCAGTACAGTAAAGCTGTAGAGCATTGTGTCTGTGTGTTATTCAACCCAATCTAACCCTGTCTCTGTCACCACAGTTAACCAGTACAGTAAAGCTGTAGAGCATTGTGTCTGTGTGTTATTCAACCCAATCTAACCCTGTCTCTGTCACCACAGTTAACCAGTACAGTAAAGCTGTAGAGCATTGTGTCTGTGTGTTATTCAACCCAATCTAACCCTGTCTCTGTCACCACAGTTAACCAGTACAGTAAAGCTGTAGAGCATTGTGTCTGTGTGTTATTCAACCCAATCTAACCCTGTCTCTGTCACCACAGTTAACCAGTACAGTAAAGCTGTAGAGCATTGTGTCTGTGTGTTATTCAACCCAATCTAACCCTGTCTCTGTCACCACAGTTAACCAGTACAGTAAAGCTGTAGAGCATTGTGTCTGTGTGTTATTCAACCCAATCTAACCCTGTCTCTGTCACCACAGTTAACCAGTACAGTAAAGCTGTAGAGCATTGTGTCTGTGTGTTATTCAACCCAATCTAACCCTGTCTCTGTCACCACAGTTAACCAGTACAGTAAAGCTGTAGAGCATTGTGTCTGTGTGTTATTCAACCCAATCTAACCCTGTCTCTGTCACCACAGTTAACCAGTACAGTAAAGCTGTAGAGCATTGTGTCTGTGTGTTATTCAACCCAATCTAACCCTGTCTCTGTCACCACAGTTAACCAGTACAGTAAAGCTGTAGAGCATTGTGTCTGTGTGTTATTCAACCCAATCTAACCCTGTCTCTGTCACCACAGTTAACCAGTACAGTAAAGCTGTAGAGCATTGTGTCTGTGTGTTATTCAACCCAATCTAACCCTGTCTCTGTCACCACAGTTAACCAGTACAGTAAAGCTGTAGAGCATTGTGTCTGTGTGTTATTCAACCCAATCTAACCCTGTCTCTGTCACCACAGTTAACCAGTACAGTAAAGCTGTAGAGCATTGTGTCTGTGTGTTATTCAACCCAATCTAACCCTGTCTCTGTCACCACAGTTAACCAGTACAGTAAAGCTGTAGAGCATTGTGTCTGTGTGTTATTCAACCCAATCTAACCCTGTCTCTGTCACCACAGTTAACCAGTACAGTAAAGCTGTAGAGCATTGTGTCTGTGTGTTATTCAACCCAAACTAACCCTGTCTCTGTCACCACAGTTAACCAGTACAGTAAAGCTGTAGAGCATTGTGTCTGTGTGTTATTCAACCCAAACTAACCCTGTCTCTGTCACCACAGTTAACCAGTACAGTAAAGCTGTAGAGCATTGTGTCTGTGTGTTATTCAACCCAATCTAACCCTGTCTCTGTCACCACAGTTAACCAGTACAGTAAAGCTGTAGAGCATTGTGTCTGTGTGTTATTCAACCCAATCTAACCCTGTCTCTGTCACCACAGTTAACCAGTACAGTAAAGCTGTAGAGCATTGTGTCTGTGTGTTATTCAACCCAAACTAACCCTGTCTCTGTCACCACAGTTAACCAGTACAGTAAAGCTGTAGAGCATTGTGTCTGTGTGTTATTCAACCCAATCTAACCCTGTCTCTGTCACCACAGTTAACCAGTACAGTAAAGCTGTAGAGCATTGTGTCTGTGTGTTATTCAACCCAATCTAACCCTGTCTCTGTCACCACAGTTAACCAGTACAGTAAAGCTGTAGAGCATTGTGTCTGTGTGTTATTCAACCCAATCTAACCCTGTCTCTGTCACCACAGTTAACCAGTACAGTAAAGCTGTAGAGCATTGTGTCTGTGTGTTATTCAACCCAAACTAACCCTGTCTCTGTCACCACAGTTAACCAGTACAGTAAAGCTGTAGAGCATTGTGTCTGTGTGTTATTCAACCCAAACTAACCCTGTCTCTGTCACCACAGTTAACCAGTACAGTAAAGCTGTAGAGCATTGTGTCTGTGTGCGACGTTAAAGTGCTCCCTCCGGCAACGCAACCCTGTACCAGAGCCAGGGAGCAGGGACTAGAGCCAGGGAGCAGGGACTAGAGCCAGGGAGCAGGGACTAGAGCCAGGGAGCAGGGACTAGAGCCAGGGAGCAGGGACTAGAGCCAGAGAGCAGGAACCACAGCCAGGGAGCAGAGACTAGAGCCAGGGAGCAGGGAGCAGGAACCACAGCCAGGGAGCAGGGACTAGAGCCAGGGAGCAGGGAGCAGGAACCACAGCCAGGGAGCAGGAACCACAGCCAGGGAGCAGAGACTAGAGGCAGGGAGCAGGGACTAGAGCCAGAGAGCAGGGACTAGAGCCAGGGAGCAGGGACTAGAGCCAGGGAGCAGGGAATAGATCCACAGCCAGGGAGCAGGGACTAGAGCCAGGGAGCAGGGATCAGAGCCAGGGAGCAGGGACTAGAGCCAGGGAGCAGGGACTAGAGCCACAGCCAGGGAGCAGGAACCACAGCCAGGGAGCAGAGACTAGAGGCAGGGAGCAGGGACTAGAGCCAGAGAGCAGGGACTAGAGCCAGGGAGCAGGGACTAGAGCCAGGGAGCAGGGAATAGATCCACAGCCAGGGAGCAGGGACTAGAGCCAGGGAGCAGGGATCAGAGCCAGGGAGCAGGGACTAGAGCCAGGGAGCAGGGACTAGAGCCACAGCCAGGGAGCAGGAACCACAGCCAGGGAGCAGGGACTAGAGCCACAGCCAGGGAGCAGGGAATAGATCCACAGCCAGGGAGCAGGGACTAGATCCACAGCCAGGGAGCAGGGACTAGAGCCAGGGAGCAGGGATCAGAGCCAGGGAGCAGGGACTAGAGCCAGGGAGCAGGGACTAGAGCCACAGCCAGGGAGCAGGAACCACAGCCAGGGAGCAGGGACTAGAGCCACAGCCAGGGAGCAGGAACCACAGCCAGGGAGCAGGGACTAGAGCCAGGGAACTGCCTGTTCAGCAGGGGGACTAGAGCCAGGGAGCAGGGAGCCAAAATGGGAATATTTTCAGGGACCAGAGCCAGGGAATACTAATTAATAAGCAGGGACTATAGTGGGTTCGATCCAGCAGGGACCAGAGCCAGGGAGCAGGGACCAGGGAGCAGGGACCAGAGCCAGGGAGCAGGGACCACAGCCAGGGAGCAGGGACTAGAGCCAAGGAGCAGGAACTAGAGCCAGGGAGCAGGGACTAGAGCCACAGCCAGGGAGCAGGGACTAGAGCCACAGCCAGGGAGCAGGGACTAGAGCCAGGGAGCAGGGACTAGAGCCAGGGAGCAGGGACTAGAGCCAGGGAGCAGGGACTAGAGCCAGGGAGCAGGGACTAGAGCCAGGGAGCAGGGACTAGAGCCAGGGAGCAGGGACTAGAGCCACAGCCAGGGAGCAGGGACTAGAGCCACAGCCAGGGAGCAGGGACTAGAGCCAGGGAGCAGGGACTAGAGCCAGGGAGCAGGGACCAGAGCCAGGGAGCAGGGACTCGAGCCAGGGAGCAGGGACTAGAGCCAGGGAGCAGGGACTAGAGCCAGGGAGCAGGGACTAGAGCCACAGCCAGGGAGCAGAGACTAGAGCCACAGCCAGGGAGCAGGGACTAGAGCCACAGCCAGGGAGCAGGGACTAGAGCCAGGGAGCAGGGACTAGAGCCACAGCCAGGGAGCAGGGACTAGAGCCAGAGAGCAGGGACTAGAGCCAGGGAGCAGGGACTAGAGCCACAGCCAGGGAGCAGGGACTAGAGCCAGGGAGCAGGGACTAAAGCCAGGGAGCAGGGACTAGAGCCAGGGAGCAGGGACTAGAGCCAGGGAGCAGGGACTAGAGCCACAGCCAGGGAGCAGGGACTAGAGCCAGGGAGCAGGGACTAGAGCCAGGGAGTAGGGACTAGAGCCAGGGAGCAGGGACTAGAGCCAGGGAGCAGGGACTAGAGCCAGGGAGCAGGGACTAGAGCCAGGGAGCAGGGACTAGAGCCAGGGAGCAGGGACTAGAGCCAGAGAGCAGGAACCACAGCCAGGGAGCAGAGACTAGAGCCAGGGAGCAGGGACTAGAGCCAGGGAGCAGGGACTAGAGCCACAGCCAGGGAGCAGGAACCACAGCCAGGGAGCAGGGACTAGAGCCACAGCCAGGGAGCAGGAACCACAGCCAGGGAGCAGGGACTAGAGCCAGGGAGCAGGGACTAGAGCCAGGGAGCAGGGACTAGAGCCAGGGAGCAGGGACCAGAGCCAGGGAGCAGGGACCAGAGCCAGGGAGCAGGGACCACAGCCAGGGAGCAGGGACTAGAGCCAAGGAGCAGGGACTAGAGCCAGGGAGCAGGGACTAGAGCCACAGCCAGGGAGCAGGGACTAGAGCCACAGCCAGGGAGCAGGGACTAGAGCCAGGGAGCAGGGACTAGAGCCAGGGAGCAGGGACTAGAGCCAGGGAGCAGGGACTAGAGCCAGGGAGCAGGGACTAGAGCCAGGGAGCAGGGACTAGAGCCACAGCCAGGGAGCAGGGACGGTCACAACTTGCAGGCTTGTTTTCGAATTGCTGTGCGTTTTGTTGCCAACCTATTTTGCTACCTGACAACTTTACGGGTTTCACTTTTTAATTACCGTTCATATATTTATTTTTTCCTTGACTTTTTCACTTCGGACGCTTTATCTGGACACGATTCGTCAGGACCTCCAACAGCCGAAGCTAAGTAGTAACATTAACATGATGCCTTCTAATTGCAGCCGCTGTGCTCGCCTTACGGCGAGGATAGCTGTACTGCAAGCCCAGCTTCAGACGCAATCGTTAGGCAAGGGTAATTTCAGTGTAGGAAAGGATGAAACAGCGTCTGTGCCACCAGTAAGTACAGATAGTAGTATAAATCCCCTGGCACAGTCCCCGCAGCCGGACAACTTTCTCACGGTTTCTGGAAGGAAATGCTGTAGGAACGCTCAACCGGTGTCGCTCATTCAGCAGACAGAAACTTTCAACCGGTTCTCCCTATTAAGCAGCGGGTCGGTGTCAGAGGCCGAGTCTTCTCTGGTCTCTACTCCTCCCGTTACGGGGTCTGAGACGCCGAAGCTTCCCACCATTAGCTCTGACAAATTGAAAACTCTAGTCATTGGCGACTCCATTACCCGCAGTATTAGACTTAAAGCGAATCATCCAGCGATCATACACTGTTTACCCGGGGGCAGGGCTACCGACGTTAAGGCTAATCTGAAGATGGTGCTGGCTAAAGCTAAAACTGGCGAGTGTAGAGAGTATAGAGATATTGTTATCCACGTCGGCACCAACGATGTTAGGATGAAACAGTCAGAGATCACCAAGCGCAACATAGCTTCTGCGTGCATATCAGCTAGAAAGATGTGTCGGCATCGAGTAATTGTCTCTGGCCCCCTCCCAGTTAGGGGGAGTGATGAGCTCTACAGCAGAGTCTCACAACTCAATCGCTGGTTGAAAACTGTTTTCTGCCCCTCCCAAAAGATAGAATTTGTAGATAATTGGCCCTCTTTCTGGGACTCACCCACAAACAGGACCAAGCCTGACCTGCTGAGGAGTGACGGACTCCATCCTAGCTGGAGGGGTGCTCTCATCTTATCTGCCAACATAGACAGGGCTCTAACTCCTCTAGCTCCACAATGAAATAGGGTGCAGGCCAGGCAGCAGGCTATTAGCCAGCCTGCCAGCATAGTGGAGTCTGCCACTAGCATAGTTAGTGTAGTCAGCTCAGCTATCACCATTGAGACCGTGTCTGTGCCTCGACCTAGGTTGGGCAAAACTAAACATGGCGGTGTTCGCCTTAGCAATCTCACTAGGATAAAGACCACCTCCATTCCTGTCATTACTGAAAGAGATCATGATACCTCACATCTCAAAATAGGGCTACTTAATGTTAGATCCCTTACTTCAAAGGCAATTATAGTCAATGAACTAATCACTGATCATAATCTTGATGTGATTGGCCTGACTGAAACATGGCTTAAGCCTGATGAATTTACTGTGTTAAATGAGGCCTCACCTCCTGGCTACACTAGTGACCATATCCCCGTGCATCCCGCAAAGGCGGAGGTGTTGCTAACATTTACGATAGCAAATTTCAATTTACAAAAAAAAAAAAAAATGACGTTTTCGTCTTTTGAGCTTCTAGTCATGAAATCTATGCAGCCTACTCAATCACTTTTTATAGCTACTGTTTACAGGCCTCCTGGGCCATATACAGCGTTTCTCACTGAGTTCCCTGAATTCCTATCAGACCTTGTAGTCATTGCAGATAATATTCTAATCTTTGGTGACTTTAATATTCACATGGAAAAGTCCACAGACCCACTCCAAAAGGCTTTTGGAGCCATCATCGACTCAGTGGGTTTTGTCCAACATGTCTCTGGACCCACTCACTCTCACAGTCATACGCTGGACCTAGTTTTGTCCCATGGAATAAATGTTGTGGATCTTAATGTTTTTCCTCATAATCCTGGACTATCGGACCACCATTTTATTACGTTTGCAATTGCAACAAATAATCTGCTCAGACCCCAACCAAGGAACATCAAAAGTCGTGCTATAAATTCACAGACAACACAAAGATTCCTTGATGCCCTTCCAGACTCCCTCTGCCTACCCAAGGACGCCAGAGGACAAAAATCCGTTAACCACCTAACTGAGGATCTCAATTTAACCTTGAGCAATACCCTAGATGCAGTTGCACCCCTAAAAACTAAAAAAATGTCTCATAAGAAACTAGCTCCCTGGTACACAGAAAATACCCGAGCTCTGAAGCAAGCTTCCAGAAAATTGGAACGGAAATGGCGCCACACCAAACTGGAAGTCTTCCGACTAGCTTGGAAGGACGGTACCGTGCAGTACCGAAGAGCCCTTACTGCTGCTCGATCGTCCTATTTTTCTAACTTAATTGAGGAAAATAAGAACAATCCGAAATTCCTTTTTGATACTGTGGCAAAGCTAACTAAAAAGCAGCATTCCCCAAGAGAGGATGACTTGCACTTTAGCAGTGATAAATTCATGAACTTCTTTGAGGAAAAGATTATGATTATTAGAAAGCAAATTACGGACTCCTCTTTAAACCTGCGTATTCCTCCAAACCTCAGTTGTCCTGAGTCTGCACAACTCTCCCAGGACCTAGGATCAAGAGAGACGCTCAAGTGTTTTAGTACTATATCTCTTGACACAATGATGAAAATAATCATGGCCTCTAAACCTTCAAGCTGTATACTGGACCCTATTCCAACTAAACTACTGAAAGAGCTGCTTCCTGTGCTTGGCCCTCCTATGTTGAACATAATAAACGGCTCTCTATCCACTGGATGTGTACCAAACTCACTAAAAGTGGCAGTAATAAAGCCTCTCTTGAAAAAGCCAAACCATGACCCAGAAAATATAAAAAACTATCGGCCTATATCGAATCTTCCATTCCTCTCAAAGATTTTAGAGAAGGCTGTTGCGCAGCAACTCACTGCCTTCCTGAAGACAAACAATGTATACGAAATGCTTCAGTCTGGTTTTAGACCCCATCATAGCACTGAGACGGCACTTGTGAAGGTGGTAAATGACATTTTGATGGCATCGGACCGAGGCTCTGCATCTGTCCTCGTGCTCCTAGACCTTAGTGCTGCTTTTGATACCATCGATCACCACATTCTTTTGGAGAGATTGGAAACCCAAATTGGTCTACACGGACATGTTCTGGCCTGGTTTAGGTCTTATCTGTCGGAAAGATATCAGTTTGTCTCTGTGAATGGTTTGTCCTCTGACAAATCAACTGTACATTTCGGTGTTCCTCAAGGTTCTGTTTTAGGACCACTATTGTTTTCACTATATATTTTACCTCTTGGGGATGTTATTCGAAAACATAATGTAAACTTTCACTGCTATGCGGATGACACACAGCTGTACATTTCAATGAAACATGGTGAAGCCCCAAAATTGCCCTCGCTAGAAGCATGTGTTTCAGACATAAGGAAGTGGATGGCTGCAAACTTTCTACTATTAAACTCGGACAAAACAGAGATGCTTGTTCTAGGTCCCAAGAAACAAAGAGATCTTCTGTTGAATCTGACAATTAATCTTAATGGTTGTACAGTCGTCTCAAATAAAACTGTGAAGGACCTCGGCGTTACTCTGGACCCTGATCTCTCTTTTGAAGAACATATCAAGACCATTTCGAGGACAGCTTTTTTCCATCTACGTAACATTGGAAAAATCAGAAACTTTCTGTCCAAAAATGATGCAGAAAAATTAATCCATGCTTTTGTCACTTCTAGGTTAGACTACTGCAATGCTCTATTTTCCGGCTACCCGGATAAAGCACTAAATAAACTTCAGTTAGTGCTAAATACGGCTGCTAGAATCCTGACTAGAACCAAAAAATTTGATCATATTACTCCAGTGCTAGCCTCTCTACACTGGCTTCCTGTCAAAGCAAGGGCTGATTTCAAGGTTTTACTGCTAACCTACAAAGCATTACATGGGCTTGCTCCTACCTACCTCTCTGATTTGGTCCTGCCGTACATACCTACACGTACGCTACGGTCACAAGACGCAGGCCTCCTAATTGTCCCTAGAATTTCTAAGCGAACAGCTGGAGGCAGGGCTTTCTCCTATAGAGCTCCATTTTTATGGAACGATCTGCCTACCCATGTCAGAGACGCAAACTCGGTCTCAACCTTTAAGTCTTTACTGAAGACTCATCTCTTCAGTGGGTCATATGATTGAGTGTAGTCTGGCCCAGGAGTGGGAAGGTGAACGGAAAGGCTCTGGAGCAACGAACCGCCCTTGCTGTCTCTGCCTGGCCGGTTCCCCTCTTTCCACTGGGATTCTCTGCCTCTAACTCTGTTACGGGGGCTGAGTCACTGGCTTGCTGGGGCTCTCTCGTGCCGTCCCTGGGTGGGTTGATTCACTGTTGTGGTCGGCCTGTCTGGGTTCCCCCCCCCTCCCCTTGGGTTGTACCGTGTCGGAGATCTTTGTGGGCTATACTCGGCCTTGTCTCAGGATGGTAAGTTGGTGGTTGGAGATTTCCCTCTAGTGGTGTGGGGGCTGTGCTTTGGCAAAGTGGGTGGGGTTATATCCTTCCTGTTTGGCCCTGGGGGTGTCCTCGGATGGGGCCACAGTGTCTCCTGACCCCTTCTGTCTCAGCCTCCAGTATTTATGCTGCAGTAGTTTATGTGTCGGGGGGCTAGGGTCAGTTTGTTTATCTGGAGTACTTCTCCTGTCCTATTCTGTGTCCTGTGTGAATCTAAGTGTGCGTTCTCTAATTCTCTCCTTCTCTCTTTCTTTCTCTCTCTCGGAGGACCTGAGCCCTAGGACCATGCCCCAGGACTACCTGACATGATGACTCCTTGCTGTCCCCAGTCCACCTGGCCATGCTGCTGCTCCAGTTTCAACTGGCCTGGGCCCTAGGACCATGTCCCAGGACTACCTGACATGAGGACTCCTTGCTGTCCCCAGTCCACCTGGCCATGCTCCTGCTCCAGTTTCAACTGTTCTGCCTTACTATTATTCAACCATGCTGGTCATTTATGAACATTTGAACATCTTGGCCACGTTCTGTTATAATCTCCACCCGGCACAGCCAGAAGAGGACTGGCCACCCCACATATGCTCTCTCTAATTCTCTCTTTCTTTCTCTCTCTCGGAGGACCTGAGCCCTAGGACCGTGCCCCAGGACTACCTGACATGATGGCTCCTTGCTGTCCCCAGTCCACCTGACTGTGCTGCTGCTCCAGTTTCAACTGTTCTGCCTTATTATTATTTGACCATGCTGGTCATTTATGAACATTTGAACATCTTGGTCATGTTCTGTTATAATCTCTACCCGGCACAGCCAGAAGAGGACTGGCCACCCCACATAGCCCGGTTCCTCTCTAGGTTTCTTCCTAGGTTTTGGCCTTTCTAGGGAGTTTTTCCTAGCCACCGTGCTTTTACACCTGCATTGTTTGCTGTTTGGGGTTTTAGGCTGGGTTTCTGTACAGCACTTTGAGATATCAGCTGATGTACGAAGGGCTATATAAATAAATTTGATTTGATTTATTTTGATTTGACTAGTGCCACAGCCAGGAGCAGGGACTAGAGCCAGGGAGCAGGGACTAGAGCCAGGGAGCAGGGACCAGAGCCAGGGAGCAGGGACTAGAGCCAGGGAGCAGGGACTAGAGCCAGGGAGCAGGGACTAGAGCCACAGCCAGGGAGCAGAGACTAGAGCCACAGCCAGGGAGCAGAGACTAGAGCCACAGCCAGGGAGCAGGGACTAGAGCCACAGCCAGGGAGCAGGGACTAGAGCCACAGCCAGGGAGCAGGGACTAGAGCCAGAGAACAGGGACTAGAGCCAGGGAGCAGGGACTAGAGCCAGGGAGCAGGGACTAGAGCCAGGGAGCAGGGACTAGAGCCAGGGAGCAGGGACTAGAGCCACAGCCAGGGAGCAGGGACTAGAGCCAGGGAGCAGGGACTAGAGCCAGGGAGCAGGGACCAGAGCCAGGGAGCAGGGACTAGAGCCAGGGAGCAGGGACTAGAGCCAGGGAGCAGGGACTAGAGCCAGGGAGCAGGGACTAGAGCCAGGGAACAGGGACTAGAGCCAGGGAGCAGGGACTAGAGCCAGGGAGCAGGGACTAGAGCCAGGGAGCCGGGACTAGAGCCAGGGAGCAGGGACTAGAGCCAGGGAGCAGGGACTAGAGCCAGGGAGCAGGGACTAGAGCCAGGGAGCAGGGACTAGAGCCACAGCCAGGGAGCAGGGACTAGAGCCAGGGAGCAGGGACTAGAGCCACAGCCAGGGCCTAATCCCATTAATGAGACTGTGCTAGATTAGGGTCAGTCACAGACTGAGTGAGATTAAGATTAGATTAAAATCACTGCTAAACAACTGCAGAGGACGTCGTGACAAAACTACCGGCACACAGAGATACAGGGGGAGTATATGGTGGTGGAATAGAGAGAGATACAGGGGGAGTATATGGTGGTGGAATAGAGAGAGATACAGGAGGAGTATATGGTGGTGGAATAGAGAGAGATACAGGGGGAGTATATGGTGGTGGAATAGAGAGAGATACAGGAGGAGTATATGGTGGTGGAATAGAGAGAGAGAGATACAGGAGGAGTATATGGTGGTGGAATAGAGAGAGATACAGGAGGAGTATATGGTGGTGGAATGGAGAGAGATACAGGAGGAGTATATGGTGGTGGAATAGAGAGAGATACAGGAGGAGTATATGGTGGTGGAATGGAGAGAGAGAGAGATACAGGGGGAGTATATGGAGGTAGAATAGAGAGAGATACAGGGGGAGTATATGGAGGTAGAATGGAGAGAGATACAGGGGGAGTATATGGAGGTAGAATAGAGAGAGATACAGGGGGAGTATATGGTGGTAGAATAGAGAGAGATACAGGAGGAGTATATGGTGGTAGAATGGAGAGAGATACAGGGGGAGTATATGGTGGTGGAATGGAGAGAGAGAGAGATACAGGAGGAGTATATGGTGGTAGAATGGAGAGAGATACAGGGGGAGTATATGGTGGTGGAATGGAGAGAGAGATACAGGGGGAGTATATGGAGGTAGAATGGAGAGAGAGATACAGGGGGAGTATATGGTGGTGGAATGGAGAGAGAGAGATACAGGGGGAGTATATGGTGGTGGAATAGAGAGAGATACAGGGGGAGTATATGGTGGTAGAATGGAGAG
>NW_025746087.1:155000-174799 GCF_021184085.1 Oncorhynchus gorbuscha
CTGATATTTTCTGATTGCTTTGCCTGCCTGCCTGCCTCATCCCTCCCTCCCTCATCCCTCCCTCCCTCTCTCCCTCATCCCTCCCTCCCTCATCGCTCTCTCGCTCTATCCCTCCCTCATCCCTCCCTCCCTCATCCCTCCCTCCCTCTCTCCCTCATCCCTACCTCCCTAGTCGCTCTCTCGCTCTATCCCTACATCATCCCTCCGTCCCTCATCCCTCACTCGTTCTCTCTCCCCCGCTCTTCCCTCCCTTCTCCCTCCATTTATCCCTTCCTCCCTCCCCTATCCAATGAGGGTATTTCACAACCTCCTGAGTGACAGGTGGGTTTCCATGACAACAGGGTGGGGGGGGGGGTGGTAGTGAACAGCAGACCTGGTTTCAAACACAAATAAAGCAACACCTCACAGCACAACGCCTCTCCCCCATGTGACCTATTAGTTGTGTGTATGTACTGACATGTGACCTACTGGTTGTGTGTATGTACTGGCATGTGACCTACTGGTTGTGTGTATGTACTGGCATGTGACCTACTGGTTGTGTGTATGTACTGACATGTGACCTACTGGTTGTGTGTATGTACTGGCATGTGACCTACTGGTTGTGTGTATGTACTGGCATGTGATCTACTGGTTGTGTGTATGTACTGACACGTGTAACTTCTAGATGAACACACACTACATGTGAATGTTTTTAAATGGATGTACATTGTAAAGTCATTTGTCTGTAATGTATTTTTGGTCATGTGTCTGACCCCTGACCCCAGACTAGCTGTTGCCACTGGCATCGGCTATTAGGTTCCTAGTAAATCTCATCTAAATAATGACGAGCCTACTCTGTTTCCTTTCTCCTCCTGTCCATCTCCTTTCCCTCTCCTGTGTCCATCTCCTTTCCCTCTCCTGTGTCCACCTCCTTTCCCTCTCCTGTGTCCACCTCCTTTCCATCTCCTGTGTCCATCTCCTTTCCCTCTCCTGTGTCCACCTCCTTTCCCTCTCCTGTGTCCACCTCCTTTCCCTCTCCTGTGTCCACCTCCTTTCCCTCTCCTGTGTCCATCTCCTTTCCCTCTCCTGTGTCCATCTCCTTTCCCTCTCCTGTGTCCACCTCCTTTTCCTCTCCTGTGTCCACCTCCTTTCCCTCTCCTGTGTCCACCTCCTTTCCCTCTCCTGTGTCCATCTCCTTTTCCTCTCCTGTGTCCATCTCCTGTGTCCATCTCCTTTCCCTCTCCTTTCCCTCTCCTCTGTCCCTCTCCTGTGTCCATCTCCTTTCCCTCTCCTGTGTCCATCTCCTTTCCCTCTCCTGTGTCCATCTCCTTTCCTTCCCTTTTTCTCATTGTTTATTTATTTCTCTCCCTCATCCTTCTCTCCCTCATCCTTCTCTCCCTCATCCCTCTCTCTCTCATCCTTCTCTCCCTCATCTTTCTCTCCCTCATCCTTCTCTCTCTCATCTTTCTCTCCCTCATCCTTCTCTCTCTCATCTTTCTCTCCCTCATCTTTCTCTCCCTCATCCTTCTCTCTCTCATCTTTCTCTCCCTCATCCTTCTCTCTCTCATCCTTCTCTCCCTCATCTTTCTCTCCCTCATCCTTCTCTCTCTCATCTTTCTCTCCCTCATCCTTCTCTCTCTCATCCTTCTCTCCCTCATCCTTCTCTCCCTCATCTTTCTCTCCCTCATCCTTCTCTCTCTCTCTCTCTCTCTCTCTCCCTCATCTTTCTCTCCCTCATCTTTCTCTCCCTCATCCTTCTCTCTCTCATCCTTCTCTCCCTCATCCTTCTCTCCCTCATCCTTCTCTCCCTCATCCTTCTCTCTCTCATCCTTCTCTCCCTCATCCTTCTCTCTCTCATCTTTCTCTCCCTCATCCTTCTCTCTCTCATCCTTCTCTCCCTCATCCTTCTCTCTCTCATCTTTCTCTCCCTCATCCTTCTCTCTCTCATCCTTCTCTCCCTCATCCTTCTCTCCCTCATCCTTCTCTCCCTCATCCTTCTCTCCCTCATCCTTCTCTCCCTCATCCTTCTCTCCCTCACCCTTCTCTCTCTCATCCTTCTCTCCCTCATCCTTCTCTCCCTCATCCTTCTCTCTCTCATCCTTCTCTCTCTCATCCTTCTCTCCTCTTCTTCTGTCCTTTTATTGAAACACGTTTCATCTCATCACAACAGGAGCGTTTCACTTTGACTTGAAACAGCAGGTGTTAGCTGTATCAAACCAGGAGTATTACTGCACACACTACACACACACACACACACACACACACACACACACACACACACACACACACACACACACACACACACACACACACACACACACACACACACACACACACACACACACACACACACACACACACACACACAGACACACAGACACACAAAAAATCTGATGATGTTGGATCAGTGATGTTGGATCAGTGATGTTGGATCGGTGATGTTGGATCAGTGATGTTGGATCAGTGATGTTGGATCAGTGATGTTGGATCAGTGATGTTGGATCAGTGATGTTGGATCTGTGATGTTGGATCAGTTAGTGCTTTAGCTTTGTGTCTGTCTGGGCAGTATGTCGACTGCTATAGATTGATTAGTTTGAAATGAATTGATGTGTACTTAGTTCCATTGTCTACTCTGAGACACCTGTCATCATTGACATCGTTCACCGCTGACAACAGCAGTCATCTCCAGCTTAGCCAATCGCATCGCTGGGCTGGTGAGTGGTCATGATTACGAGAAAATAGGATTAGAGAAATGGTCACTGGTTGTCCTGACCCCTTGCATTGTGTGGGCTGCCTGGTGAAGGGAACAGTGGATGACTAGGTTGAGTCCCCAATGGCACAACTTTTGACCAAGGCCCATAGGAATCAGATAAAACATACACTCTTCGGCTGTCCCCAACCTTTTTGGTTCCAGGTAGAACCCCTTTTTGGTTCCAGATAGAACCCCTTTTTGGTTCCAGGAAGAACACTTTTGGGTTCCAGGTAGAACCTCTTTTTGGTTCCAGGAAGAACACTTTTGGGTTCCATGTAGAACACTCTGTGGAAAGGGTTTTCTGACCTGGAACCAATGTAAAGGGTTCATACTAGAGGTCAGGACTCATCTTCATTGTTTTCTTCAAAGGGTTCTACTATGGGGACAGCCGAAAGAACCAGAACTTTTTTTCTGAAGTTCTAGATGGCAACTAGAGGTCGTTGTTTTCTGAGAGTGTAGTGCACTATGTAGGGAATAGCCTCCTCCTGTAGAAGGGTTCATTCACTAGAGGTCAGGACTCATTGTTTTCTGAGAGTGTAGTGCACTATGTAGGGAATAGCCTCCTCCTGTAGAAGGGTTCATACTAGAGGTCAGAACTCATTGTTTTCTGAGAGTGTAGTGCACTATGTAGGGAATAGCCTCCTCCTGTAGAAGGGTTCATACTAGAGGTCAGAACTCATTGTTTTCTGAGAGTGTAGTGCACTATGTAGGGAATAGCCTCCTCCTGTAGAAGGGTTCATACTAGAGGTCAGGACTCATTGTTTTCTGATCTTTGCATACGTGCCTTTCTTAAAATCAATACACAGAAGTATATTGTTTTAAACCTGCATATTTAGTAAAAATACATTAATGTTAGCAGGCAATATTAACTAGATAAATTGTGTCACTTCTCTTGCGTTCAGTCCAGGGTTTATGCAACAGTTTGGGCTGCCTGGCTCCTTGCGAACTGTGAACTAATTTGCCAGCATTGTACATAATTATGACATAACGTCGGTAGTTGTGCAATGTAACAGCAATATAGACTTAGGGATGCAACCCGTTAGATAAAATCTTTCACTGAAAGAATAAACGTTTTGTTTTCGAAATGATCGTTTCTAGATTTGACCATATTAATGACCTACGGCTCGTATTTCTGTGTTTATTATTTTATAATTAAGTCTATGATTTGATAGAGCAGTCTGACTGAGTGGTGGTAGGCAGCAGCAGTCTGACTGAGTGGTGGTAGGCAGCAGCAGTCTGACTGAGAGGTGGTAGGCAGCAGCAGTCTGACTGAGTGGTGGTAGGCAGCAGCAGTCTGACTGAGTGGTGGTAGGCAGCAGCAGTCTGACTGAGTGGTGGTAGGCAGCAGCAGTCTGACTGAGTGAGTGGTGGTAGGCAGCAGCAGTCTGATTGACTGAGTGGTGGTAGGCAGCAGCAGGCTCGTAAGCATTCATTCAAACAGCACTGCGTTTTCCAGCAGCTCTTCGCAATGCTTGACCCACAGAGCTGTTTACACAGACACACACACAGACACACAGACACACAGACACACACACACACACACAGACACAGACACAGACACAGACACACACACACACACACAGACACACACACACACACACACAGACACACACACACACACACACACACACACACACACACACACACACACACACACACACACACACACACACACACACACACAATCTAGAGGAACATGAAAGCGTGTTGGTCTTCATTTATATTGTGAATCTGTTGACCTGCTGTGACGTGTTAACACCTCTCCTACCCTCTAGGACACCCCGCTAAAAATCCTGACACACACACACACACACACACACACAGACACAGACACACACACACACACACACACACACACACACACACACACACACACACACACACACACACACACACACACACACACACACACACACACACACACACACACACACACACCACTGCGTTGCCAGCCACACTCTGATTAAATCCCAACTCCTTTTTAATCCCCAATCCCTGCTTTTCACCACCTTCATTTAGTGAGTGTTAAATACACCCAGTGTGTTTGCGTACGTGGTGCCAGGTGAGACATGGGGAGAAGGACCGCTTTTCTAGAGGACATCCAAGGTTCTCTGACAGGATTTTGTATTACTAGGTCATACAGAGGTGGGGGGTAAAAAGAGAGGAGGAAGGGAGAGAGAGGGAGAGAGGGGAAGAGAGAGAGAGAGAGAGAGAGAGAGAGAGAGAGAGAGAGAGAGAGAGAGAGAGAGAGAGAGAGAGAGAGAGAGAGAGAGAGAGAGAGAGAGAGAGAGAGAGAGAGAGAGAGAGAGAGAGAGAGAGAGAGAGAGGGGTGAGAGAGAGGGAGATGGAGAGGGAGAGGGAGATGGATAGGGAGAGGGAGAGAGAGAGAGAGGGAGAGAGAGAGAGAGAGAGAGGGAGATGAGAGAGAGGAGAGAGAGAGAGAGAGATGGAGAGAGAGATGGAGAGAGAGAGAGAGAGAGAGAGAGAGAGAGAGAGAGAGAGAGAGAGAGAGAGAGAGAGAGAGATAGGAGAGAGGGAGAGAGAGAGGAGAGAGAGAGAGAGAGAGAGAGAGAGGATGGGAGAGGGAGAGAGAGAGGGAGAGAGAGAGAGAGGGGTGAGAGGGGGAGAGGGAGAGGGAGATGGATAGGGAGAGGGAGAGAGAGAGGGAGAGAGAGAGAGAGAGAGAGAGGGTGAGAGAGAGAGGAGTAGGGGAAGGGAAGAAGAGAGAGGAGTAAGGGGAGGGAAGAAAAAACATGTTATTATAATTGATATGTAATAGTACCTGAAATGTGTATATCTGGAGGGCAGATGTCAGGGGAGGGTGAAGGCAGTGGGGCAGGTTCCCCCGTACGGATCTACACAGAGAAGAGGAGAGGAGGCTGTTGGAATTGTACAACATATATTAACTTACTGAGCTACAAGAGCCCAAGTGCTAAACATCAGCCTTCATCAACATTACATCAGACTAGAGCAGAAACCTGTATCGACATTACATCAGACTAGAGCAGAAACCTGTATCAACATTACATCAGACTAGAGCATTACATCAGAAAGCAGAAACCTACAGACCTATCACATTACATCAGACTAGAGCAGAAACCTACAGAACCCGTCGACATTACATCAGACTAGAGCAGAAACCTGTATCAACATTACATCAGACTAGAGCAGAAACCTGACCTAGAGCAGAAACCTGTATCAACATTACATCAGACTAGAGCAGAAACCTGACCTGTATCGACATTACATCAGACTAGAGCAGAAACCTACAGACCTGTACCCATCAGACTAGAGCAGAAACCTGCATCAACATTACATCAGACTAGAGCAGAAACCTGTATCGACATTACATCAGACTAGAGCAGAAACCTACAGAACCTGTATCGACACTACATCAGACTAGAGCAGAAACCTGTATCGACATAACATTACATCAGACTAGAGAAGAACCTACAGACCTGTATCAACATTACATCAGACTAGAGCAGAAACCACCTGTATCAACATTACATCAGACTAGAGCAGAAACCTACAGACCTGTATCAACATTACATCAGACTAGAGCAGAAACCTACAGACCTGTATCAACATTACATCAGACTAGAGCAGAAACCTACAGACCTGTATCAACATTACATCAGACTAGAGCAGAAACCTACAGACCTGTATCAACATTACATCAGACTAGAGCAGAAACCTGTATCAACATTACATCAGACTAGAGCAGAGACCTAGACAGACCAGAAACCTGTATCAACATTACATCAGACATTACATCAGACTAGAGCAGAAACCAGACCTACAGACCTGTAGACCTCGACATTACATCAGACTAGAGCAGAAACAGACCTGTATCGACATTACATCAGACTATTACATCATCAGACTAGAGCAGAAACCTGTATCGACATTACATCAGACTAGAGCAGAAACCTGTATCGACATTACATCAGACTAGAGCAGAAACCTACATAACCTGTATCAACATTACATCAGACTAGAGCAGAAACCTACATAACCTGTATCAACATTACATCAGACTAGAGCAGAAATCTACATAACCTGTATCAACATTACATCAGACTAGAGCAGAGACCTACAGACCTGTATCGACAGTACATCAGACTAGAGCAGAAACCTACAGACCTGTATCAACATTACATCAGACTAGAGCAGAAACCTGTATCGACATTACATTAGACTAGAGCAGAAACCTACAGACCTGTATCGACATTACATCAGACTAGAACAGAAACCTACAGACCTGTATCGACATTACATCAGACTAGAGCAGAAACCTGTATCGACATTACATCAGACTAGAGCAGAGACCTACAGACCTGTATCAACATGACATCAGACTAGAGCAGAAACCTGTATCAACATTACATCAGACTAGAGCAGAAACCTGTATCCACATTACATCAGACTAGAGCAGAAACCTACAGACCTGTATCGACATTACATCAGACTAGAGCAGAAACCTGTATCGACATTACATCAGACTAGAGCAGAAACCTACAGACCTGTAAATCAAATCAAATCAAATGTATTTATATAGCCCTTCGTACATCAGCTGATATCTCAAAGTGCTGTACAGAAACCCAGCCTAAAACCCCAAACAGCAAACAATGCAGGTGTAAAAGCACGGCTCTAGTCTGATGTAATGTATCGACATTACATCAGACTAGAGCAGAGACCTGTATCGACATTACATCAGACTAGAGCAGAAACCTGTATCGACATTACATCAGACTAGAGCAGAAACCTGTATCAACATTACATCAGACTAGAGCAGAAACCTACATAACCTGTATCAACATTCCATCAGACTAGAGCAGAAACCTACAGACCTGTATCGACATTACATCAGACTAGAGCAGAAACCTGTATCGACATTACATCAGACTAGAGCAGAAACCTGCATCAACATTACATCAGACTAGAGCAGAAACCTACATAACCTGTATCAACATTCCATCAGACTAGAGCAGAAACCTACATAACCTGTATCAACATTACATCAGACTAGAGCAGAGACCTACAGACCTGTATCGACATTACATCAGACTAGAGCAGAAACCTACAGACCTGTATCAACATTACATCAGACTAGAGCAGAAACCTACAGACCTGTATCGACACTACATCAGACTAGAGCAGAAACCTACAGACCTGTATCGACATTACATCAGACTAGAGCAGAAACCTGCATCAACATTACATCAGAATAGAGCAGAGACCTACAGATCTGAAATCTATCATTCCTGCCCTGAACCAGCGGACAATCGGAGGACGTTATTAAATATTTGATCAAATGTTACTTTATTCAACAGGTATATGATTTAACTACATTTAAGATGTGAAGAGGAGGAATGCTGACCTCGGGTGATGGATACTACTGAGGAGGAGGAGGAGGAGGAGAGAGAAGAAGACTGACCTCGGGTGATGGATACTACTGAGGAGGAGGAGGAGAGGAGAAGACTGACCTCGGGTGATGGATACTACTGAGGAGGAGGAGGAGGAGGAGGAGGAGGAGGAGGAGGAGGAGAGGAGGAGGAGGTGATGGAGGAGACTAGGAGGAGGAGGAGGAGGAGAGGAGAAGACTGACCTCGGGTGATGGATACTACTGAGGAGGAGGAGGAGGAGGAGGAGAGGACAAGACTGACCTCGGGTGATGGATACTACTGAGGAGGAGGAGAGGAGAAGACTGACCTCGGGTAATGGATACTACTGAGGAGGAGGAGGAGGAGAGGAGAAGACTGAACTCGGGTGATGGATACTACTGAGGAGGAGGAGAAGAGAAGACTGACCTCAGGTGATGGATACTACTGAGGAGGAGGAGAGGAGAGAAGACTGATCTCGGGTGATGGATACTACTGAGGAGGAGGAGGGGAGAAGACTGACCTCAGGTGATGGATACTACTGAGGAGGAGGAGGAGGAGGAGGAGGAGAAGACTGACCTCGGGTGATGGATACTACTGAGGAGGAGGAGGAGGAGAGGAGAAGACTGACCTCGGGTGATGGATACTACTGAGGAGGAGGAGGAGGAGGAGGAGAGGAGAAGACTGACCTCGGGTGATGGATACTACTGAGGAGGAGGAGGAGGAGAGGAGAAGACTGACCTCGGGTGATGGATACTACTGAGGAGGAGGAGGAGGAGAGGAGAAGACTGACCTCGGGTGATGGATACTACTGAGGAGGAGGAGGAGGAGGAGGAGGAGAGGAGAAGACTGACATCGGGTGATGGATACTACTGAGGAGGAGAGGAGAAGACTGACCTCGGGTGATGGATACTACTGAGGAGGAGGAGGAGGAGAGGAGAAGACTGAACTCGGGTGATGGATACTACTGAGGAAGAGGAGGAGGAGAGGAGAAGACTGACCTCAGGTGATGGATACTACTGAGGAGGAGGAGGGAGAAGACTGACCTCGGGTGATGGATACTACTGAGGAGGAGGAGGAGGAGAGGAGAAGACTGACCTCGGGTGATGGATACTACTGAGGAGGAGGAGGAGGAGGAGAAGACTGACCTCGGGTGATGGATACTACTGAGGAGGAGGAGGAGGAGAGGAGAAGACTGATCTCTGGTGATGGATACTACTGAGGAGGAGGAGGAGGAGGAGGGGGAAGACTGACCTCGGGTGATGGATACTACTGAGGAGGAGGAGGAGGAGAGAAGACTGATCTCTGGTGATGGATACTACTGAGGAGGAGGAGGAGGAGGAGGAGAAGACTGACCTCGGGTGATGGATACTACTGAGGAGGAGGAGGAGGAGGAGGGTGATGGATACTACTGAGGAGGAGGAGGAGGAGAGACTGACCTCTGGTGATGGATACTACTGAGGAGGAGGAGGAGGAGAGGGGAAGACTGACCTCTGGTGATGGATACTACTGAGGAGGAGGAGGAGGAGGAGGAGGAGGAGGAGAAGACTGACCTCTGGTGATGGATACTACTGAGGAGGAGGAGGAGGAGGAGGGGGAAGACTGACCTCTGGTGATGGATACTACTGAGGAGGAGGAGGAGGAGGAGAGGGGAAGACTGACCTCTGGTGATGGATACTACTGAGGAGGAGGAGGAGGAGGAGAGGAGAAGACTGACCTCTGGTGATGGATACTACTGAGGAGGAGGAGGAGGAGGAGAGGGGAAGACTGACCTCTGGTGATGGATACTACTGAGGAGGAGGAGGAGGAGGAAGACTGACCTCTGGTGATGGATACTACTGAGGAGGAGGAGAGGAGAAGACTGACCTCGGGTGATGGATACTACTGAGGAGGAGGAGGAGGAGAGGGGAAGACTGACCTCTGGTGATGGATACTACTGAGGAGGAGGAGAGGAGAAGACTGACCTCCGGTGATGGATACTACTGAGGAGGAGGAGGAGGAGGAGGAGAGGGGAAGACTGACCTCTGGTGATCTGACGTGGACTTTTAAGCGTCCGGAGCTGTACCCGTTGCCAACGCCGCGCTGGACACCGTTGTGTAAAGACGTGCTGTTGGGGAACGGACCTTTACCAGGGATGAAAGCAACCTCCACCACCGCCTCTTGACTGGAGGGATAGATAGAAGAACATAGAACTTAGCAGTAGAACTTTACAGGATAGATAGAAGAACATAGAACTTAGCAGTAGAACTTTACAGGATAGATAGAAGAACATAGAACTTAGCAGTGGAACTTTACAGGATATATAGAAGAACATAGAACTTAGCAGTAGAACTTTACAGGATAGATAGAAGAACATAGAACTTAGCAGTAGAACTTTACAGGATAGATAGAAGAACATTGAACTTAGCAGTAGAACTTTACAACTTTAGAAATACAGTACTATAAATTATAACTTTAGAAGTATAGAACTATAAATTATAACTTTACAACTTTAGAAGTATAACTTTACAACTTTAGAACTATAAAGTATAACTTTAGAAGTATAGAACTATAACTTTACAACTTTAGAAGTATAGAACTATAAAGTATAACTTTAGAAGTATAGAACTATAACTTTACAACTTTAGAAATATAGAACTATAAAGTATAACTTTAGAAGTATAGAACTATAACTTTACAACTTTAGAAATATAGAACTATAAAGTATAACTTTAGAAGTATAGAACTATAACTTTACAACTTTAGAAATATAGAACTATAAAGTATAACTTTAGAAGTATAGAACTATAACTTTACAACTTTAGAAATATAGAACTATAAAGTATAACTTTAGAAGTATAGAACTATAAAGTATAACTTTAGAAGTATAGAACTATAAAGTATAACTTTAGAAGTATAGAACTAAACTTTACAACTGTAGAAGTATAGAACTATAAAGTATAACTTTAGAAGTATAGAACTATAACTTTACAACTTTAGAAATATAGAACTATAAAGTATAACTTTAGAAGTATAGAACTATAACTTTACAACTTTAGAAATATAGAACTATAAAGTATAACTTTAGAAATATAGAACTATAAAGTATAACTTTAGAAGTATAGAACTATAAAGTATAACTTTAGAAGTATAGAACTATAAATTATAACTTTAGAAGTATAGAACTATAAAGTATAACTTTACAACTTTAGAAGTATAGAACTATAAAGTAACTTTAAACTTTAGAAGTATAGAACTATAAAGTATAACTTTAGAAGTATAGAACTATAACTTTACAACTTTAGAAATATAGAACTATAAAGTATAACTTTAGAAGAACTATAGAACTATAAACTATAACTACAACTTTAGAAGTATAGAACTATAAAGTATAACTTTAGAAGTATAGAACTAACTTTAGAAATATAGAACTATAAAGTATAACTTTACAACTTTGAAGTATAGAACTATAAAGTATAACTTTACAACTTTAGAAGTATAGAACTATAAAGTATAACTTATAGAACTTTAGAAGTATAGAACTATAAAGTATAACTTTACAACTTTAGAAGTATAGAACTATAAAGTATAACTTTACAAAAGTATAACTTGGAACTATAACTTTACAACGTTGTAAGTATAGAACTATAAAGTATAACTTTAGAAGTATAGAACTATAACTTTACAACTTTGGAACTATAGAACTATAAATTTACAACTTTGTAAGTATAGAACTATAAAGTATAACTTTACAACTTCAGAAGTATAGAATTATAAAGTATAACTCTACAACTTTAGAAGTATAGAACTATATAGTATAACTTTAGAAGTATAGAACTATAAAGTACAACTTTACAACTTTAGAAGTATAGAACTATATTGTATAACTTTAGAAATATAGAACTATAAAGTATAACTTATACATAACTTTAGAAGTATAGAACTATAAAGTATAACTTTAGTAAGAACTATAAGTATAACTTTAGAAGTATAGAACTATAAAGTATAACTTTACAACTTTAGAAGTATAGAACTTTATATAGAACTATAACTTTAGAAGTATAGAACTATAAAGTATAAACTTATACAACTTTAGAAGTATAGAACTATATAGTATAACTTTAGAAGTATAGAACTATAAAGTATAACTTTACAACTTTAGAAGTATAGAACTATAAAGTATAACTTTAGAAGTATAGAACTATAAAGTATAACTTTACAACTTTAGAAGTATAGAACTATATAGTATAACTTTAGAAGTATAGAACTATAAAGTATAACTTTACAACTTTAGAAGTATAGAACTATATAGTATAACTTTAGAAGTATATAACTATAAAGTATAACTTTACAACTTTAGAAGTATAGAACTATATAGTATAACTTTAGAAGTATATAACTATAAAGTATAACTTTACAACTTTAGAAGTATAGAACTATATAGAACTATATAAAGTATATTATATCTCACATTATTACTTTTGATTTAATCTCACACACAAACACTTCTACCCCCACACAATTCAACCCCAACCCCCACACCGTCTGGTATCTCACCTGAATTTGACCTTGTTGACCATGCTCTTAGCTTCCTCGTGGGTCACACCTATCAAGGACTCCTTGTTGATGGCAATGAGCTGATCCCCTGGCCTCAGGCGCCCATCCTGCAAATGGGAGACAGCAGAAAATAAGAATTAGAGAAACGTCATTCTACATGCAATGTGGACATTTGTTTTTGACTTCACACACATAAAAACAGACATTTAACATTTACATTTTACATTTAAGTCATTTAGCAGAGACTCTTATCCAGAGCGACTTACAAATTAAACCTGATCAGGAGAAACTCCTCCTTTAAATAATTCAACAAAACTATACACAAGTGGTGCTTAACGTGTGTAACAGACAGTCCATCAGTAGACTACAGTGTGTAACAGACAGTCCATCAGTAGACTACAGTGTGTAACAGACAGTCCATCAGTAGACTACAGTGTGTAACAGACAGTCCATCAGTAGACTACAGTGTGTAACAGACAGTCCATCAGTAGACTACAGTGTGTAACAGACAGTCCATCAGTAGACTACAGTGTGTAACAGACAGTCCATCAGTAGACTACAGTGTGTAACAGACAGTCCATCAGTAGACTACAGTGTGTAACAGACAGTCCATCAGTAGACTACAGTGTGTAACAGACAGTCCATCAGTAGACTACAGTGTGTAACAGACAGTCCATCAGTAGACTACAGTGTGTAACAGACAGTCCATCAGTAGACTACAGTGTGTAACAGACAGTCCATCCAGTAGACTACAGTGTGTAACAGACAGTCCATCAGTAGACTACAGTGTGTAACAGACAGTCCATCAGTAGACTACAGTGTGTAACAGACAGTCCATCAGTAGACTACAGTGTGTAACAGACAGTCCATCAGTAGACTACAGTGTGTAACAGACAGTCCATCAGTAGACTACAGTGTGTAACAGACAGTCCATCAGTAGACTACAGTGTGTAACAGACAGTCCATCAGTAGACTACAGTGTGTAACAGACAGTCCATCAGTAGACTACAGTGTGTAACAGACAGTCCACCAGTAGACTACAGTGTGTAACAGACAGTCCATCAGTAGACTACAGTGTGTAACAGACAGTCCATCAGTAGACTACAGTGTGAACAGACAGTCCATCAGTAGACTGCAGTGTGTAACAGACAGTCCATCAGTAGACCAGTCAGACAGTCCATCAGAGACTACAGTGTGTAACAGACAGTCCATCAGTAGACTACAGTGTGTAACAGACAGTCCATCAGTAGACTACAGTGTGTAACAGACAGTCCATCAGTAGACTACAGTGTGTAACAGACAGTCCATCAGTAGACTACAGTGTGTAACAGACAGTCCATCAGTAGACTACAGTGTGTAACAGACAGTCCATCAGTAGACTACAGTGTGTAACAGACAGTCCATCAGTAGACATACAGGCCAGAGCAGACAGACAGAGCAGACACACAGGCCAGACCAGACCAGAGCAGACAGACAGACAGAGTAGACAGACAGGTCAGAGCAGACAGACAGGTCAGAGCAGACAGACAGAACAGACAGACAGGCCAGACCAGAGCAGACAGACAGAGCAGACAGACAGGTCAGAGCAGACAGACAGGCCAGACCAGACCAGAGCAGACAGACAGAGCAGACAGACAGGCCAGACCAGACCAGAGCAGACAGACAGAGCAGACAGACAGGCCAGACCAGACCAGAGCAAACAGACAGAGCAGACAGACAGGTCAGAGCAGACAGACAGGCCAGACCAGACCAGAGCAGACAGACAGGTCAGAGCAGAGCAGACGATGCAGGTGTCCTGTTCTACATGATGCTGCATGTTGGCACAATGTGAGCAGAGGGCAGCCTTTCCAACAGCTAGAACGGCCAACACATCACATCAGCAGTAATATGAGAATTCTCTCTCCACTGTCATTAACCGTCAGGGACACCCCAGGAGGCAGGAGGGGAGCGGTCTAATGGAATATAGAACCTTCTAGCATCCCAATGTCTAGGCTCTATGGAACCTTCTAGCATCAGAATGTTTAGGTTCTATGATCTTCTAGAAATCTTCTAGAATCAGAACACCCAGGTTCTATGGAACCTTGTAGAATCAGAACGTTTAGGTTCTATGGAACCTTCAAGAATCTGAATGTTTAGGTGCTATGGAACCTTCTAGAATCACAGCATCCAGGTTCTATGGAACCTTCTAGAATCAGAATGTTTAGGTTCTATGGAACCTTCTAGAATCAGAACATTTAGGTTCTATGGAACCTTCTAGAATCAGAACACCCAGGTTCTATGGAACCTTCTAGAATCTGAATGTTTTGGTGCTATGGAACCTTCTAGAATCAGAACATTCAGGAAAACAACTGAAAAATCTATGTCAGAGCAGAGAGCCTCTGATCCTTCTACATCCCATTACATGGCTTTGGAAAATATACATGACACACAAGATTAAGAGACCAGCAGGACAGAGACAGGATTGGGATGAGGAGAGGGTGGGCTGTTTCCATACAAGAGAACATCTCTATGACTGTCATACCACCAACCAAGAGTTACATGCACACACACACACACACACAGTTTTACTGTAAGAGAGAACGCTCATCTGAGCTCCTCTCACATCGTGTACTGTAGGTCTTTAAAACGAGGCAGACATTGTGTTGGGGTTATTTTTAAGGTGCTTAGACTGGGGATGATTCATTAGCTGAGGAAACGAGCTGCTGTATATTTGACTGTTTGATGACTAGGATTTGTTCAACAGCCTCTTAGGAGTCACTACATTTAACATCATGTACCCTGTTGTTTCACAGTATTTCACAAGGACACCACTAACAGTAGCTAAGCCTCCCATTCTGGGGGAATGTTGACAGTTGAAAAGGGATTTTAGTTGCTGCACATGTACTTTCCCAGCAGCGTACCACCCTACATCCCACTGCTGGCTTGCCCTGAAGCTAAGCAGGGTTGGTCCTGGATGGGAGACCAGATGCTGCTGGAAGTGGTGTTGGAGGGCCAATAGGAGGCACTCTTTCCTCTGGTTCCCCCAAAAATATCTCAATCCCCCAGGGCAGTGATTAGGGACATTGTCCTGTGTAAGGTGCTGTCTTTCAGATGGGACGTTAAACCGGTGTCCTGACTCTCTGTGGTCACTAAAGATCCCAGGGCATGTATTGTAAGAGTAAGGGGTGTTAACCCCAGTGTCCTGGTTAAATTCCCGATCTGGTCCTCGTACCATCACGGCCACCTAATCATCCCCAGCTTACAATTGGCTCGTTCAATTGCCATGGCTGTGTTCTCTGTGGTTCTGGGCCTGCCGTGGCTGTGTGATTCTGGGCCTGCCGTGGCTGTGTGATTCTGGGCCTGCCGTGTCTGTGTGCTGTGTGGTCCTGGGCCTGCCGTGTCTGTGTGCTGTGGGTTCTGGGGCTGTGTGGTCCTGGGCCTGCCGTGTCTGTGTGCTGTGTGGTCCTGGGCCTGCCGTGGCTGTGTGCTGTGTGGTCCTGGGCCTGCCGTGTCTGTGTGCTGTGGTTCTGGGGCTGTGTGCTCTGTAGTTCTGTGCTCTGTAGTTCTGTGCTCTGCCACCACTGTGTCATGGTTAGAAACTGTCTGGCTCTGTAGTTCTGTGCTCTGCCACCACTGTGTCATGGTTAGGAAACTGTCTGGCTCTGTAGTTCTGTGCTCTGTGCTCTGTAGTTCTGTGCTCTGTAGTTCTGTGCTCTGTGCTCTGCCACCACTGTGTCATGGTTAGGAAACTGTCTGGCTCTGTAGTTCTGTGCTCTGTAGTTCTGTGCTCTGTAGTTCTGTGCTCTGTAGTTCTGTGCTCTGTGCTCTGCCACCACTGTGTCATGGTTAGGAAACTGTCTGGCTCTGTAGTTCTGTGCTCTGTAGTTCTGTGCTCTGTAGTTCTGTGCTCTGTAGTTCTGTGCTCTGTAGTTCTGTGCTCTGTGCTCTGCCACCACTGTGTCATGGTTAGGAAACTGTCTGGCTCTGTAGTTCTGTGCTCTGTAGTTCTGTGCTCTGCCACCACTGTGTCATGGTTAGGAAACTGTCTGGCTCTGTAGTTCTGTGCTCTGCCACCACTGTGTCATGGTTAGGAAACTGTCTGGCTCTGTAGTTCTGTGCTCTGTAGTTCTGTGCTCTGCCACCACTGTGTCATGGTTAGGAAACTGTCTGGCTCTGTAGTTCTGTGCTCTGCCACCACTGTGTCATGGTTAGGAAACTGTCTGGCTCTGTAGTTCTGTGCTCTGTAGTTCTGTGCTCTGCCACCACTGTGTCATGGTTAGGAAACTGTCTGGCTCTGTAGTTCTGTGCTCTGCCACCACTGTGTCATGGTTAGGAAACTGTCTGGCTCTGTAGTTCTGTGCTCTGTGCTCTCTGTGCTCTGTAGTTCTGTGCTCTGTAGTTCTGTGCTCTGTGCTCTGCCACCACTGTGTCATGGTTAGGAAACTGTCTGGCTCTGTAGTTCTGTGCTCTGTAGTTCTGTGCTCTGTAGTTCTGTGCTCTGTGCTCTGTGCTCTGCCACCACTGTGTCATGGTTAGGAAACTGTCTGGCTCTGTAGTTCTGTGCTCTGTGCTCTGCCACCACTGTGTCATGGTTAGGAAACTGTCTGGCTCTGTAGTTCTGTGCTCTGTAGTTCTGTGCTCTGTAGTTCTGTGCTCTGTAGTTCTGTGCTCTGCCACCACTGTGTCATGGTTAGGAAACTGTCTGGCTCTGTACAGTGTTTCCCAGACTTGGTCCAAACAAACACACCTCATTCAACTCATTGAGGCTTGATGATTAGTTGACCAGTTGAATCAGGTGTGCTTGTCCAGGGTTACAATAACAATGTGTTCTGATGGGGTACTGGAGGACCAGGGTTACAATAACAATGTGTTCTGATGGGGTACTGGAGGACCAGGGTTACAATAACAATGTGTTCTGATGGGGTACTGGAGGACCAGGGTTACAATAACAATGTGTTCTGATGGGGTACTGGAGGACCAGGGTTACAATAACAATGTGTTCTGATGGGGTACTGGAGGACCAGGGTTGGGGGACTTGAGGACCAGGGTTGGTGGTACTGTAGGACCAGGGTTGGTGGTACTGTAGGACCAGGGTTGGTGGTACTGGAGGACCAGGGCTGGGCTGTTGGGGATACTGGAGGACCAGGGTTGGGGGTACTGGAGGACCAGGGTTGGGGGTACTGGAGGACCAGGGTTGGGGGTACTGGAGGACCAGGGTTGGTGGTACTGGAGGACCAGAGTTGGGGGTACTGGAGGACCAGGGTTGGTGGTACTGTAGGACCAGGGTTGGGCTGTTGGGGTACTGGAGGACCGGGGTTGGTGGTACTGGAGGACCAGGGTTGGGGGTACTGGAGGACCAGGGTTGGTGGTACTGGAGGACCAGGGTTGGGGGTACTGGAGGACCAGGGTTGGGGGTACTGGAGGACCAGGGTTGGTGGTACTGTAGGACCAGGGTTGGGCTGGTGGGGGTACTGGAGGACCAGGGTTGGTGGTACTGGAGGACCAGGGTTGGGCTGTTGGTGGTACTGGAGGACCAGCTTTGGAGGTACTGGAGGAACCAGGGTTGGGGGTACTGGATGACCAGGGTTGGTGGTACTGGAGGACCAAGGTTGGGGGTACTGGAGGACCAGGGTTGGGGGTACTGGAGGACCAGGGTTGGTGGTACTGGAGGACCAGGGTTGGGGGTACTGGAGGACCAGGGTTGGTGGTACTGTAGGACCAGGGTTGGGCTGTTGGGGGTACTGGAGGACCAGGGTTGGTGATACTGGAGGACCAGGGTTGGGGGTACTGGAGGACCAGGGTTGGTGGTACTGGAGGACCAGGGTTGGGGGTACTGGAGGACCAGGGTTGGGGGTACTGGAGGACCAGGGTTGGGGGTACTGGAGGACCAGGGTTGGGGGTACTGTAGGACCAGGGTTGGGGTGGGGGTACTGGAGGACCAGGGTTGGTGGTACTGGAGGACCAGGGTTGGGCTGTTGGTGGTACTGGAGGACCAGGGTTGGAGGTACTGGAGGAACCAGGGTTGGGGGTACTGGATGACCAGGGTTGGTGGTACTGGAGGACCAGGGTTGGGGTACTGGAGGACCAGGGTTGGGGGTACTGGAGACCAGGGTTGGTGGTACTGGAGGACCAGAGGACCAGGGTTGGTGGTACTGTAGGACCAGGGTTGGGCTGGGGGTACTGGAGGACCAGGGTTGGTGATACTGGAGGACCAGGGTGGGGGTACTGGAGGACCAGGGTTGGGGTACTGGAGGACCAGGGGTTGGTGGTACTGGAGGACCAGGGTTGGGGGTACTGGAGGACCAGGGTTGGGGGTACTGGAGGACCAGGGTTACTGGGGGTGGGCTGGTACTGGAGGACCAGGGTTGGTGGTACTGGAGGACCAGGGTTGGGCTGGGGTACTGGAGGACCAGGGTTGGTGGTACTGGAGGACCAGGGTTGGGGGTACTGGAGGACCAGGGTTGGTGGTACTGTAGACCAGGGCTGGGCCTGGAGGACCAGGGTTGGTGATACTGGGGTACTGGAGGACCAGGGTTGGTGGTACTGAGGACCAGGGTTGGGGGTACTGGAGGACCAGGGGTTGGGGGTACTGGAGACCAGGGTTGGGGGTACTGGAGGACCAGGGTTGGTGGTACTGTAGGACCAGGGTTGGGCTGGTGGGGGGTACTGGAGGACCAGGGTTGGTGGTACTGGAGGACCAGGGTTGGGCTGTTGGTGGAAGTACTGGAGGACCAGGGTTGGACTGGATACCAGGGTTGGTGGTACTGGAGGACCAGAACTGGAGGACCAGGGTTGGGGGTACTGGTGACCAGGGTTGGTACTGGAGGACCATGGGGATTGAGGTACTGGAGGACCAGGGTTGGTGGTACTGGAGGACCAGGGTTGGGGGTACTGGAGGACCAGGGTTGGGGGTACTGGAGAACCATGGTTGGGGGTACTGGAGGACCAGGGTTGGGGTACTGGATGACCAGGGTTGGGGGTACTGGAGGACCAGGGTTGGTGGTACTGGAGGACCAGGGTTGGGGGTACTGGAGGACCCAGGGTTGGGGGTACTGGAGGACCAGGGTTGGTGGTACTGGAGGACCAGGGTTGGGGGTACTGGATGACCAGGGTTGGAAACACTGATATAGAACAAAGATATCAGGTGACAGAGTTGCAGCACTATGTAT
>NW_025746088.1:0-10000 GCF_021184085.1 Oncorhynchus gorbuscha
TGTGTGTCTTTAAATGAGGGTTGTTAGGTTCCCTTCTCATTGGTTCAGAAGGGAAACAAACCAGCTGTGTGTGTGTGTCTTTAAATGAGGGTTGTTAGGTTCCCTTCTCATTGGTTTAGAAGGGAAACAAACCAGCTGTGTGCGTGTCTTTAAATGAGGGTTGTTAGGTTCCCTTCTCATTGGTTTAGAAGGGAAACAAACCAGCTGTGTGTGTGTGTCTTTAAATGAGGGTTGTTAGGTTCCCTTCTCATTGGTTTAGAAGGGAAACAAACCAGCTGTGTGTGTGTGTCTTTAAATGAGGGTTGTTAGGTTCCCTTCTCATTGGTTTAGAAGGGAAACAAACCAGCTGTGTGTGCGTGTCTTTAAATGAGGGTTGTTAGGTTCCCTTCTCATTGGTTCAGAAGGGAAACAAACCAGCTGTGTGTGTGTGTCTTTAAATGAGGGTTGTTAGGTTCCCTTCTCATTGGTTCAGAAGGGAAACAAACCAGCTGTGTGTGTGTCTTTAAATGAGGGTTGTTAGGTTCCCTTCTCATTGGTTTAGAAGGGAAACAAACCAGCTGTGTGTGTGTCTTTAAATGAGGGTTGTTAGGTTCCCTTCTCATTGGTTTGATCGATGTCTTCATTTTATACTGGAATTCCTCTACATAATGGATGGCTTGTTTACATAGCTCTCTCCTTCTGTAGTAGGAGTGCTGGTCTAGGATCAGTTTATCCCTCTCTCATTCTGTAGTAGGAGTGCTGGTCTAGGATCAGTTTATCCTTCTCTCACTCTGTAGTAGGAGTGCTGGTCTAGGGTCAGTGTTTCCCACTCTCCAGGGCCTGTAGCAGGATAGCTGGTCTAGGATCAGTTTATCCTTCTCTCACTCTGTTGTAGGAGTGCTGGTCTAGGGTCAGTGTATCCCTCTCTCACTCTCCAGGGCCTGTAGTAGGAGTGCTGATCTAGGATCAGTTTATCCCTCGCACTCTCCAGGGCCTGTAGTAGGACTGCTGATCTAGGATCAGTTTATCCCTCTCTCACTCTCCAGGGCCTGTTGTAGGAGTGCTGATCTAGGATCAGTTTATCCCTCTCTCACTCTCCAGGGCCTGTTGTAGGAGTGCTGATCTAGGATCAGTTTATCCCTCTCTCACTCTCCAGGGCCTGTAGTAGGAGTGCTGATCTAGGATCAGTTTATCCCTCTCTCACTCTCCAGGGCCTGTAGTAGGAGTGCTGATCTAGGATCAGTTTATCCCTCTCTCACTCTCCAGGGCCTGTAGTAGGAGTGCTGATCTAGGATCAGTTTATCCCTCTCTCACTCTCCAGGGCCTGTAGTAGGAGTGCTGATCTAGGATCAGTTTATCCCTCTCTCACTCTCCAGGGCCTGTAGTAGGAGTGCTGATCTAGGATCAGTTTATCCCTCTCTCACTCTCCAGGGCCTGTTGTAGGAGTGCTGATCTAGGATCAGTTTATCCCTCTCTCACTCTCCAGGGCCTGTAGTAGGACTGCTGATATGCAGTATTTATATCTCTCTTGAATAATATAACTTGTAAATGCCTTATGAGTTTAGTTCAACTGTTGTTTCCCATTAGAACAAAACAAATACAAGCTTGTTGTTACGCCAATGTTTGTAAACAATGTAAATGTTGTTGTTTTTAAAACACTGTGCAGTGTCAAAACATGGTTGAAACCGGCATGTTGATATTTATTTATTTTTATTTTATTTTACCTTTATTTAACCAGGCAAGTCAGTTAAGAACATATTCTTCTTTTCAATGACGGCCTGGGAACAGTGGGTTAACTGCCTTTTCAGGGGCAGAACGACAGATTTGTACATTTGTCAGCTCGGGGGTTTGAACTCCCAACCTTCCGGTTACTAGTCTAACGCTCTAACCACTAGGCTACGCTGCCGCCCCGATATGGTGGATGGTCAGTCCTGGCATCCAACGCTCTCTGTCTATGGATTTGAGACTGGTTGCACTTCTCCAGACCCACATCTCCCAGTTGTTTAGTTTTACAGAAACAGAGAATAGGTTTCATTTTAATGTCAAGACTTCTAATGTAAATGCTCCCTATTTAACAACAGCACATGTTCTGTTTATACAAATCAATCTATAGATTGTGTGTTTTAATCTAAATAAAGATCACGTGGGATTTTTAAAAATGGGATTTAACATATTGAAACGGTTATATAGGTTTCTATTTCAGAAGAGATGTTACACCATGTTACATTTTCTAACATTTAGTTAGTTCAGTGTTGTTACTCTGGGTTGTGATCATTATAATACACTAGACCCACCTAGCTGTGTGTTAATCTGGGTTGTGATCATTATAATACACTAGACCCACCTAGCTGTGTGTTAATCTGGGTTGTGATCATTATAATACACTAGACCCACCTAGCTGTGTGATGTTAATCTGGGTTGTGATCATTATAATACACTAGACCACAGTCCTTACATCCTGTGTTTGTTGTTATTGAGCCTGACTGCGTTTTAGAAGGGAAACACACCTAGTCTATTCTGCTCTGCTCTGTGTGTGTGTGTGTGTGTGTGTGTGTGTGTGTGTGTGTGTGTGTGTGTGTGTGTGTGTGTGTGTGTGTGTGTGTGTGTGTGTGTGTGTGTGTGTGTGTGTGTGTGTGTGTGTGTGTGTGTGTGTGTGTGTGTGTGTGTGTGTGTGTGTGTGTGTGTGTGTGTGTGTGTGTGGCTCAGGAGCAAAACAAACCTTATGTGTCAGTCTTTCTTCTAATGCTGCTGAACTCAACAACTGGGTCATTCTGACCAGACTCACAGGAAAAACCAGGACCACTGATTTTCACACACACACACACACACACACACACACACACACACACACACACACACACACACACACACACACACTGAGATGTGGATGATTGCTCAACTTACCACATTGTGTAACTTGAGTCATATAAGATACTCAAGACGTTTCACTTTATATGTCCTTATAGGCAGGGTTGTACTCTACTCTACTGGTGTGGCTGTATTCCTTGTTGTAAGAAACACAGCCACAACAGTAGAGTACAACAAGGAATATAGCCACAACCCTGTTGTACTATACTCTACTGTTGTGGCTGTATTCCTTGTTGTACTATACTCTACTGTTGTGGCTGTATTCCTTGTTGTACTCTACTGTTGTGGCTGTATTCCTTGTTGTACTCTACTGTTGTGGCTGTGTTCCTTGTTGTACTATACTGTTGTTGCTGTATTCCTTGTTGTACTCTACTGTTGTGGCTGTATTCCTTGTTGTACTATACTCTACTGTTGTGGCTGTATTCCTTGTTGTACTCTACTGTTGTGGCTGTATTCCTTGTTGTACTCTACTGTTGTGACTGTGTTCCTTGTTGTACTCTACTGTTGTGGCTGTATTCCTTGTTGTACTATACCCTACTGTTGTGGCTGTATTCCTTGTTGTACTCTACTGTTGTGGCTATATTCCTTGTTGTACTCTACTGTTGTGGCTGTGTTCCTTGTTGTACTATACTCTACTGTTGTGGCTGTATTCCTTGTTGTACTCTACTGTTGTGGCTGTATTCCTTGTTGTACTATACTGTTGTGGCTGTGTTCCTTGTTGTACTCTACTGTTGTGGCTGTATTCCTTGTTGTACTCTACTGTTGTGGCTATATTCCTTGTTGTACTCTACTGTTGTGGCTGTGTTCCTTGTTGTACTATACTCTACTGTTGTGGCTGTATTCCTTGTTGTACTCTACTGTTGTGGCTGTATTCCTTGTTGTACTCTACTGTTGTGGCTGTGTTCCTTGTTGTACTATACTGGTGTGGCTGTGTTCCTTGTTGTACTCTACTGTTGTGGCTGTAGTCCTTGTTGTACTATACTCTACTGTTGTGGCTGTGTTCCTTGTTGTACTCTACTGTTGTGGCTGTATTCCTTGTTGTACTATACTGTTGTGGCTGTGTTCCTTGTTGTACTCTACTGTTGTGGCTGTATTCCTTGTTGTACTCTACTGTTGTGGCTGTATTCCTTGTTGTACTCTACTGTTGTGGCTGTATTCCTTGTTGTACTATACTCTACTGTTGTGGCTGTATTCCTTGTTGTACTCTACTGTTGTGGCTGTATTCCTTGTTGTACTCTACTGTTGTGGCTGTGTTCCTTGTTGTACTATACTGGTGTGGCTGTGTTCCTTGTTGTACTCTACTGTTGTGGCTGTAGTCCTTGTTGTACTATACTCTACTGTTGTGGCTGTGTTCCTTGTTGTACTCTACTGTTGTGGCTGTGTTCCTTGTTGTACTCTACTGTTGTGGCTGTATTCCTTGTTGTACTCTACTGTTGTGGCTGTGTTCCTTGTTGTACTCTACTGTTGTGGCTTGTTGTACTCTACTGTTGTGGCTGTGTTCCTTGTACTCTACTGTTGTGGCTGTATTCCTTGTTGTACTCTACTGTTGTGGCTGTATTCCTTGTTGTACTCTACTACTGGTGTGGCTGTATTCCTTGTTGCACTCTACTGTTGTGGCTGTGTTCCTTGTTGTACTCTACTGTTGTGGCTGTATTCCTTGTTGTGCTCTACTGTTGTGGCTGTTTTCCTTGTTGTACTATACTCTACTGTTGTGGCTGTATTCCTTGTTGTACTCTACTGTTGTGGCTGTGTTCCTTGTTGTACTATACTGTTGTTGCTGTATTCCTTGTTGTACTCTACTGTTGTGGCTGTATTCCTTGTTGTACTATACTCTACTGTTATGGCTGTATTCCTTGTTGTACTCTACTGTTGTGGCTGTATTCCTTGTTGTACTCTACTGTTGTGGCTGTGTTCCTTGTTGTACTCTACTGTTGTGGCTGTGTTCCTTGTTGTACTCTACTGTTGTGGCTGTATTCCTTGTTGTACTCTACTGTTGTGGCTGTGTTCCTTGTTGTACTCTACTGTTGTGGCTATATTCCTTGTTGTACTCTACTGTTGTGGCTGTGTTCCTTGTACTCTACTGTTGTGGCTGTATTCCTTGTTGTACTCTACTGTTGTGGCTGTATTCCTTGTTGTACTCTACTCTACTGGTGTGGCTGTATTCCTTGTTGCACTCTACTGTTGTGGCTGTGTTCCTTGTTGTACTCTACTGTTGTGGCTGTATTCCTTGTTGTGCTCTACTGTTGTGGCTGTTTTCCTTGTTGTACTATACTCTACTGTTGTGGCTGTATTCCTTGTTGTACTCTACTGTTGTGGCTGTGTTCCTTGTTGTACTATACTGTTGTTGCTGTATTCCTTGTTGTACTCTACTGTTGTGGCTGTATTCCTTGTTGTACTATACTCTACTGTTGTGGCTGTATTCCTTGTTGTACTCTACTGTTGTGGCTGTATTCCTTGTTGTACTCTACTGTTGTGGCTGTGTTCCTTGTTGTACTCTACTGTTGTGGCTGTATTCCTTGTTGTACTATACTCTACTGTTGTGGCTGTATTCCTTGTTGTACTCTACTGTTGTGGCTGTATTCCTTGTTGTACTCTACTGTTGTGGCTGTTTTCCTTGTTGTACTATACTCTACTGTTGTGGCTGTATTCCTTGTTGTACTCTACTGTTGTGGCTGTGTTCCTTGTTGTACTATACTGTTGTTGCTGTATTCCTTGTTGTACTCTACTGTTGTGGCTGTATTCCTTGTTGTACTATACTCTACTGTTGTGGCTGTATTCCTTGTTGTACTCTACTGTTGTGGCTGTATTCCTTGTTGTACTCTACTGTTGTGGCTGTATTCCTTGTTGTACTCTACTGTTGTGGCTGTATTCCTTGTTGTACTCTACTGTTGTGGCTGTTTTCCTTGTTGTACTATACTCTACTGTTGTGGCTGTATTCCTTGTTGTACTCTACTGTTGTGGCTGTGTTCCTTGTTGTACTATACTGTTGTTGCTGTATTCCTTGTTGTACTCTACTGTTGTGGCTGTATTCCTTGTTGTACTATACTCTACTGTTGTGGCTGTATTCCTTGTTGTACTCTACTGTTGTGGCTGTATTCCTTGTTGTACTCTACTGTTGTGGCTGTGTTCCTTGTTGTACTTACTACTGTGTTGTGACTGTGTTCCTTGTTGTACTCTACTGTTGTGGCTGTGTTCCTTGTTGTACTATACTCTACTGTTGTGGCTGTATTCCTTGTTGTACTCTACTGTTGTGGCTGTGTTCCTTGTTGTACTATACTGTTGTTGCTGTATTCCTTGTTGTACTCTACTGTTGTGGCTGTATTCCTTGGTGTACTATACTCTACTGTTGTGGCTGTATTCCTTGTTGTACTCTACTGTTGTGGCTGTATTCCTTGTTGTACTCTACTGTTGTGGCTGTGTTCCTTGTTGTACTCTACTGTTGTGGCTGTATTCCTTGTTGTACTATACTCTACTGTTGTGGCTGTATTCCTTGTTGTACTCTACTGTTGTGGCTGTGTTCCTTGTTGTACTCTACTGTTGTGGCTGTATTCCTTGTTGTACTATACTCTACTGTTGTGGCTGTATTCCTTGTTGTACTCTACTGTTGTGGCTGTATTCCTTGTTGTACTCTACTGTTGTGGCTGTTTTCCTTGTTGTACTATACTCTACTGTTGTGGCTGTATTCCTTGTTGTACTCTACTGTTGTGGCTGTGTTCCTTGTTGTACTCTACTGTTGTGGCTGTATTCCTTGTTGTACTATACTCTACTGTTGTGGCTGTATTCCTTGTTGTACTCTACTGTTGTGGCTGTATTCCTTGTTGTACTCTACTGTTGTGGCTGTGTTCCTTGTTGTACTCTACTGTTGTGACTGTGTTCCTTGTTGTACTCTACTGTTGTGGCTGTGTTCCTTGTTGTACTCTACTGTTGTGGCTGTATTCCTTGTTGTACTATACTCTACTGTTGTGGCTGTATTCCTTGTTGTACTCTACTGTTGTGGCTGTATTCCTTGTTGTACTCTACTGTTGTGGCTGTTTTCCTTGTTGTACTATACTCTACTGTTGTGGCTGTATTCCTTGTTGTACTCTACTGTTGTGGCTGTGTTCCTTGTTGTACTATACTGTTGTTGCTGTATTCCTTGTTGTACTCTACTGTTGTGGCTGTATTCCTTGTTGTACTATACTCTACTGTTGTGGCTGTATTCCTTGTTGTACTCTACTGTTGTGGCTGTATTCCTTGTTGTACTCTACTGTTGTGGCTGTATTCCTTGTTGTACTCTACTGTTGTGGCTGTATTCCTTGTTGTACTCTACTGTTGTGGCTGTTTTCCTTGTTGTACTATACTCTACTGTTGTGGCTGTATTCCTTGTTGTACTCTACTGTTGTGGCTGTGTTCCTTGTTGTACTATACTGTTGTTGCTGTATTCCTTGTTGTACTCTACTGTTGTGGCTGTATTCCTTGTTGTACTATACTCTACTGTTGTGGCTGTATTCCTTGTTGTACTCTACTGTTGTGGCTGTATTCCTTGTTGTACTCTACTGTTGTGGCTGTGTTCCTTGTTGTACTCTACTGTTGTGACTGTGTTCCTTGTTGTACTCTACTGTTGTGGCTGTGTTCCTTGTTGTACTATACTCTACTGTTGTGGCTGTATTCCTTGTTGTACTCTACTGTTGTGGCTGTGTTCCTTGTTGTACTATACTGTTGTTGCTGTATTCCTTGTTGTACTCTACTGTTGTGGCTGTATTCCTTGGTGTACTATACTCTACTGTTGTGGCTGTATTCCTTGTTGTACTCTACTGTTGTGGCTGTATTCCTTGTTGTACTCTACTGTTGTGGCTGTGTTCCTTGTTGTACTCTACTGTTGTGGCTGTATTCCTTGTTGTACTATACTCTACTGTTGTGGCTGTATTCCTTGTTGTACTCTACTGTTGTGGCTGTGTTCCTTGTTGTACTCTACTGTTGTGGCTGTATTCCTTGTTGTACTATACTCTACTGTTGTGGCTGTATTCCTTGTTGTACTCTACTGTTGTGGCTGTATTCCTTGTTGTACTCTACTGTTGTGGCTGTTTTCCTTGTTGTACTATACTCTACTGTTGTGGCTGTATTCCTTGTTGTACTCTACTGTTGTGGCTGTGTTCCTTGTTGTACTCTACTGTTGTGGCTGTATTCCTTGTTGTACTATACTCTACTGTTGTGGCTGTATTCCTTGTTGTACTCTACTGTTGTGGCTGTATTCCTTGTTGTACTCTACTGTTGTGGCTGTGTTCCTTGTTGTACTCTACTGTTGTGACTGTGTTCCTTGTTGTACTCTACTGTTGTGGCTGTGTTCCTTGTTGTACTCTACTGTTATGGCTATATTCCTTGTTGTACTCTACTGTTGTGGCTGTATTCCTTGTTGTACTCTACTGTTGTGGCTGTGTTCCTTGTTGTACTCTACTGTTATGGCTATATTCCTTGTTGTACTCTTCTGTTGTGGCTGTGTTCCTTGTTGTACTCTACTGTTGTGGCTGTGTTCCTTGTTGTACTCTACTGTTGTGGCTGTATTCCTTGTTGTACTCTACTGTTGTGGCTGTATTCCTTGTTGTACTATACTCTACTGTTGTGGCTGTATTCCTTGTTGTACTCTACTGTTGTGGCTGTATTCCTTGTTGTACTCTACTGTTGTGGCTGTGTTCCTTGTTGTACTCTACTGTTATGGCTATATTCCTTGTTGTACTCTACTGTTGTGGCTGTGTTCCTTGTTGTACTCTACTGTTGTGGCTGTATTCCTTGTTGTACTATACTCTACTGTTGTGGCTGTATTCCTTGTTGTACTCTACTGTTGTGGCTGTGTTCCTTGTTGTACTCTACTGTTATGGCTATATTCCTTGTTGTACTCTACTGTTGTGGCTGTGTTTCTTACAACAAGGAATACAGCCACACCAGTAGAGTAGAGTACAACCCTGCCTATAAGGACATATAAAGTGAAACGTCTTGAGTATCTTATATGACTCAAGTTACACAATTTGGTAAGTTGAGCAATCATCCACATCTCAGTGTGTGTGTGTGTGTGTGTGTGTGTGTGTGTGTGTGTGTGTGTGTGTGTGTGTGTGTGTGTGTGTGTGTGTGTGTGTGTGTGTGTGTGTGTGTGTGTGTGTGTGTGTGTGTGTGTGTGTGTGTGTGTGTGTGAATCACCGTTTTCCTTGCCTGCTTAATGGCATTTGCTTCTCGGTAAAACACAGACAACAGGTCTCCTGTCCTATCCTGTTATGTGACAGGGCCTTATTAGCTCAGGGACAACAACAGGTAGACACAACTGCCCTGGGGCTGCAAACAATGTGAACATCAACATGCTGACGCAGATATGGACACACACACACACACACACACACACACACACACACACACACACACACACACACACACACACACACACACACACACACACACACACACACACACACACACACACACACACACACACACACACACACACACACACACACACACACACACACACAAATAGTATAACTGCCTTAATTTTGCTGGACCCCAGGAAGAGTAGCTGCTGCCTTGGCAGGAACTAATGGGGATCCATAATAAACCCCAGGAAGAGTAGCCGCTGCCTTGACAGGAACTAATGGGGATCCATAATAAACCCCGGGAAGAGTAGCCGCTGCCTTGACAGGAACTAATGGGGATCCATAATAAACCCCAGGAAGAGTAGCTGCTGCCTTGGCAGGAACTAATGGGGATCCATAATAAACCCCAGGAAGAGTAGCTGCTGCCTTGACAGGAACTAATGGGGATCCATAATAAACCCCGGGAAGAGTAGCCGCTGTCTTGACAGGAACTAATGGGGATCCATAATAAACCCCAGGAAGAGTAGCTGCTGCCTTGACAGGAACTAATGGGGATCCATAATAAACCCCAGGAAGAGTAGCTGCTGCCTTGGCAGGAACTAATGGGGATCCATAATAAATCCCGGGAAGAGTAGCCGGTGTCTTGACAGGAACTAATGGGGATCCATAATAAACCCCAGGAAGTGTAGCTGCTGCCTTGGAGGGAACTAATGGGGATCCATAATAAACCCCAGGAAGTGTAGCTGCTGCCTTGGAGGGAACTAATGGGGATCCATAATAAACCCCAGGAAGCGTAGCTGCTGTCCTGGCAGGAA